>NC_142946.1:46837075-46879575 GCF_046866305.1 Octopus bimaculoides
ACAGTAGCATTTTCGTTCTTCTTTTTCATAAATGTCTACTTACTCAGGTACTATTTTGCCAAACCGCCAAGGTACGGTGATATAACCAAAGGAACACCAGTTGTCAAGCGATGGTGACAAGCGCATACACATGCATACACTCATACATATACAGACATGCACAAACACACAGAGACGAATACCAACATTTCCATTTGGTATACTTGGACAATTGTTGAAAATCCCTTCGCATGGAACCATTGGTTGCCTTATTAACCTATAAGTAAAATATGCGTCAAACAGAAAAAGAGTGTGTGTGTGTGTGTGTGTGTGTGTGTGTGTGTGTGTGTGTGTGTGTATGTGTGTGTGTGTGTGTGTGTATGCGTGCGCATGGGGGTGATGCAGAAGCTAAAAAAAACGAGACGTGGTGAAAGAAGAAAAACAACCAACAGGATATATTAAGTCGACGCTGAGGAAAATTAGAAGAAGTCTTTATCGTTTCGAGCTTATGCTCTTCTATGGAAAGGAAAGATAAGAAGAGAAAAAATAGATACAAAAGAACAAGTGAAATGAGTGGCAGACATATTTACAACGGGTTCCACACCAAATTCATTCAATGAGTCATCAGTCGGTCCGGCAGAGCTACAGTAGTAGGCATTTGCCTAAAGTGCCGTGCAGTGGGGCTAAATCCGAAACCACATGGTTGCAGATGGAGCTTCTCAACCACACGGCCGTGCATACATACGCCTATTGCAGTCTCCGTCAACACGGTTTCACTTAGTAAAGTCCAAGGGTGACCCGAGCACTAGAAAAGAAAAAACAAAGAAAAGCCTTCCCCACAAAACCGAACGTGGGACCGCGTGGTGATTGCGAAGTGAATATGTTAACCATCCAGAGTGCTGGGGGGAAAACACCTAATAGTGGTGCCCCAGTGTGGGCGCAATCCACAGCCTGAATGGCATGTACTGCCATGTGGGTGTAGCCGGTAGTTAAGCGTTGTTTAGAAAGGCTAAATCTGAAGTAGGTTTGTGACTAGGACACATATATAAACGGCAAGAAAACCAATTAAACTCACTAATCTGTTGATAAGAGAGACGGAGTCGGATTTATCACATATTGAGGTCGTTTGCACAAAGCGTTATAAAATAAGTACAACACGTATACACACACACATATATAGGCCACGTATACACACATATATATAAATATATATATATATATATATATATATATATATATATATATATATATATATACTTACGCACTGCTTAAATGCCACACAAGTTCACATATATCTGGCAAACCACACATACACAGACCACATACGTATACTAGCTACAAACCACGCTCACAAGACACTCGTACACGTAATATCTCTTACAAACCACACACATGCGTACTCGACATGTATATATTACATATAGACCACATGCGCGCGCACGCACACTCGCACACCCACACACATACGTACACTTATCTGCGCCGTTTGGTTAAACGTAAAACTAATTTCACTTAAATTCTGAATTCTGACTTCGAACTCCTCTCCGGCGTTCTCCTCTTCTTCCTCTCCACAAACGATCGCCATTGCGTCTCTATTTCTCTTTCTCCCCCTCTCTCTCTCTCTCTCACTTGTGAGTATCTATCTATCTATCTATCTATCTATCTATCTATCTATCTATCTATCTATCTATCTATCTCTCTCTCTCTCTCTCTCTATATATATATATATATATATATATATATATATATATATATATACATAATATATACATATACACATATATATATACATGTGTGTGTGTGTGTGTGTGTGTGTGTGTGTGTGTGTGTGTGTGTGTGTGTGTGTGTGTGTGTGTGTGTGTGTGTGTGTATGCTTGTCCCCACCGCTTGACAATCACTATTGACTTCTATGCGTTCCGATAAACAAAGCGATTAGGCACAAGTCTGACAGAATAAGCACTAGACTTGGGATCGATTTGTTTGATAAAACCAAAGATTCTCAATCGGGGGGCGTGAGGAGGCCACATGATCCTTTGGCGTCCATATAAGATTGAGTTGCTAAAAAGGATCTGCAATAAATCGGATGTACATCTGGAATACACAAAATATCTTAGCAGTTCTTTCCTACATTCCTAATCAGGGACGGACTCAAAGGGTGGGGGCCTAAGGGAAACTTACCCCTTCAAGAAAAGAAGTGTGCCCTTCTAAATAATGTTATTACACCTTTTTTTTTACTGGAAGTGTATTCCCTTCTGACCTTCTGTCCCCACTTCGGAAAATTCCTGGGATCGCGCCTTTCTTTTTCTTTTACTCTTTTACATGTTCCATTCATTTTGACTGCGGCCATGCTGGAGCACCGCCTTTTGTGGAACAAATCGACCCCAGGACTTATTCTTTGTTAGCCTAGTACTTATTCCATCGGTCACTTTTGCCGAACCGCTAAGTTACGGGGGACGTAAACGCAACCAGCATCGGTTGTCAAGCGATGGTGGTGGGGGACAAACACATACATACATATATGTACGACGGGCTTCTTTCAGTTTCCGTCTACCAAATCCACTCACAAGGCTTTGATCGGGTCAAGGCTGTAGTTGTAGAAAGCATTTGCCTAAGGTTCCACGCAGTGGGACTGAACCCGGAACCAGTTGGTTGTGAAGCAGGTTTCTTACTACACAGCTACTACTGCGCCTAATTAATAATTAATATTTAATTATAAAAATACAATAGACTTTTTCAAAAGCTTCAAATGGCTGTAAAGGATCCAGTTCAGTAAAATAAGAATCAAAAAGGTTTATGGTTAAGAAAATGGTTGAAAAAAACATCTGACTAAACCTTTTTAGGGAGCCTAATGAACAAGAACCCAGATCGACAAGGTTAACGGAGCAGAAAGGCTTGACAATGTGCTCGTTAATGTATAATCTACTGTTTCATTTTATCGTAGTATCGTTTATAGAGAGTAAACAGCACGTAGGTAAGTAATTTATAACTGATTAGAAGATAAGACAATAAATATGTTTAGAGCCGGCTTTCATGAGGCGACAGAACAGCACTCGCCAACCAACTGTGTCATAAAAACAGTCGTTGCGTCTCGTAGTTAATCTCTTTGATAATATAATACCATTGACAAACCTATGTCTGCGACTCTGTACGTGTCTGTGTGTGTGTGTGTGTGTGTGTGTGTGTGTGTGTGCTTGTGTGTGTGTGGTTGAATGAGAGTTTGAGAGTTTATGTGTTACTATGACTGACTTTGCGTGTGTGTGTGTGTGTGTGTGTGTGTGTGTGTGTAGGTATGTGTATGTGTGTGTGTGTGTACGTAAATATATAGAAGAAGGGCGAGCAGGCGGAAGCGTTACTACACCGGGGGTGAGAATGCTTAGCAGTATTTCGTCTGTACGTTCTGAGTTCAAATTCTGCCGAGGTCGATAAAATAAGTACCAGTTGCGTACTGGGGTCGATGTGTAATTCCTCCCCTGAAATTGCTGGCCTTGTGCCAAAACTTGAAACCAATGTGACCTTGATTCGTGTGTGCGCGCGCGCGCGCGCGCGTATTTGCATCTGTGTGCATGTAAATTTATAGGCGGCGGGCTGGCAAAATCGTCAGCACGCCGGACAAAATGCTTGGCGGTATTTCTTCCGGTTCTATTCTTTCTGAATTCAAATCCCACACCAGTCAACATTGTCTTTCATCACCCCGGGGTTGTTAAAATTCAAGTACCAGTCAAGCACTGAGGTCGGTGCAATCGATTTGTCCTCTCTCCCTTTGAAAAATTTCTGGCCTTGAACGCAACAATGGACCGGCGTTCCGTTCAGCGGGGAATGCTATGATCTCGGTCACCTTATTATACGCGTCGTGGAAACCGGATAACTGGACTTACGAGTCATAGGGTTAAAGAAGAAAAGTGATATAGGATCTATTTTAAAACGGGGGCGCCAGTATTTTCTTAACGAAACACTAACGAAGCACTTTGAAACTTGGGACACTGGTAGAATGTGTCATATAAAACATCTTTTACTCTTAGTCTTCTTAACAAAAAAAAAGGAATTCGCAAGTTATTCCATGTTAAAGTTGTCGTATTTCTGTAATTTCAACCAATCACTGACGTCTATTCAGCTCAATAGACTTACTGCTGGGCGGTCATAAAAATGTTATTCCCTGTGACATATTTCATCCGGTTTAATCGTAATTTATACGCATATATCGTTTATATAATAAATTACGCTGTGCGTATCTATGTGTGTAACAATTTTAGAGTTCGGATTCTAGAGTTAGGGTTAGTTTTAGGGTTAGGGTTAGGGTTAGGGTTAGGGTTAACAGTCTAGTTAGGGTTAGGGTTAGGGTTAGGGGATTAATACGATATACACCGTTACAGCGCTAACTGTTTTCAAATGAATAGACGTCAGTGATTAGTAGAAATTATCGAAATAAGACAATTTTTTACATGAAATAAATTCGAATACAAAAGTATTTTTCTGTTCTATAACACAACATAGATAAGTATACGAAGTTTGAAAGTCTTTCCGTACCAAAAACACTACATGAAACATAAATGAAAACTGGCGCCCCCGTTTTAAAATAGATCCGTGATATAAATAGGTGTTGGCCAAGTGGCATCGTTATTACACAGGACACAATGCTTAGCAGCGTTTTCGTTTTTACCCTCTGTTCATTTGCCGCTCCTCTTTCTCGCGCACTCTACCTACGTCTATCATATACACTCGTCTACAGAGATCCACACGCGAGACATGTACACACACACATACACACACACACGCACACAGACACAACACATACACACACCCGCATGCACACACAAACATTCTTTCGGCCTTCCTTTAAATAAACGCATGTATGTGTGTATCTGTGCGTAAATATGTGTGTGCGTGTGTATACGAACATGCATATACATACATATATACATACATATATACATACATATATACATACATATATACATATATATATATATATATATATATGTATATATATATATATATATATATATATATATGTATATGTGTGTGTGTGTTTGTGTGTCTGTGTTTGTCCCCCTAGCATTGCTTGACAACCGATGCTGGTGTGTTTACGTCCCCGTAACTTAGCGGTTCGGCAAAAGAGCCCGATAGAACAAGTACTGGGCTTACAGAGAATAAGTCCCGGGGTCGATTTGCTCGACTAAAAGCAGTGCTCCAGCATGGCCGCAGTCAAATGACCGAAACAAATAAAAGAATAATGAGTATATACGATGGGCTTCTTTCAGTTTCTGTCTGAAGACACTAGCCCAAATTGCCACGCAGTGGGATTGAACTCGGAACTATGAGGTTGAACAGCAAGTTTCTTAACACAGCCACACCTGCGCCTGTTGTAACGATGCGCCCACATCGCATATGTGTACGTCTCACGGTTTTCCAACGATTCAAAGATAAAAAAAAAGTTTACATCAAGCAATTTTTTTTTTCCGTAGGATTATAACGTTTTTATTTTTTATTTTTTTTGCACTTTACATGACAATGCAATATGGCGTATGTGTACGTATGTCTACGTGTGTGTGTGTGTGTGTGTGTGTGTGATGACAGCAGATGTTCAGGTGAACGACACAGAATTAAGATACCTAACCTTGAAACACAATACAGATGTACACACATACAAATGCATACATACACACATACAGATATACAGATACGTATAACAGACGCGCGCACTCACACACACACACACACACACACACACACACACACACACACACACACACACGCACACGCACGCGCACGCACGCGCACGCACGCGCACGCACAGACACACACACACACATACAGATATATAGATAGAGATATATAGGTGGAAAAAAAAATCCAGTATTCTTTGACAGGTAACTCCTCTCAACCACTGCTAATTGCTTCAAACACTTCGCGCGCGCACACATACACACACACACACACACACACACACGCCCATGCTTAAGACCCAGACAGGTAATTCGATACATTCACCCGTTTTTCTTATTCTGATTCCACAAGTAAGTCAGCGGCACCGCGACGCGTACGGCGGCGCTGGCACACGCGGAGGCGGCGACGGCGGCGACGGCGGCGACGGCGGCGACGGCGGCGACGGCGACGGCGGCGGCGGCGGCGGAGGCGGCGGCGGCGGAGGCGGCGACGGCGGCGGGCGGTAGCGGTTCAGATCTCTTTATATGTGTCTGTCTGTCTGTCTGCCTCTGTATGTGTGTGTGTGTGTGTGTGTGTGTGTGTGTGTGTGTTATTATTGTTGTTGTTGTTATTGTCTTTTTTTCTTGCATACTGGAATACTATTCCAGTTTTCAAGAATGAGCAACAGCTGAGCCGGTGTTTCTTTGTTGGTGAACCAATTGCTGTTGTTATATCAATTATTGATGCTGTTTGGTCTCAAGTAAAGTCAGGTGGTCAGGTAGGTGTGTGGGGAGACGAAACCCGCGAACGAGCACGGAAAGTACGAGCGACGACGTCGTTCCCGGCAGCAAACCGGTCGACAGAGCGGCAACAGCACATCGTGGAATCCACAGTTGGTCTGTTTCTGCCCTGTGAAACCCTCCGAGCATCGTCACGTTCAACTCCACGAAATACTTTCTCTTGGTCCCTGATCATACGAGGGGTTACTGGAAAGTTCCTAGCTTTGATTAAAAGAACCTATAGGAGGATCAGTTAATTATGATTTTATCCATCAATCATATTCCCTTCTCAGATTCACACACTTATTGCAGCAGTCCTTCAGTTTTTCTAAGCCCTATAAAATAACACGGAAGCTTGGGCCTCCAAACAGGCCTTTCGCGACACCCTTAAAGCCAGGAACTTTTCAGCACCCACCTAGTATATATATTTATGTATGCGCTAGCGTAGCTAGTGGGGCGGTAGGGGCGGTCCACCCCGGGCGGCACTTTTGAAGGGGCACCACGTTTGGGTCTGCTGTAGGCAATATGTGCTTTTTGTGGGGTCCGGGGGCGGCAAACGGAAGGTCCGCCCCGGGCGGCACACACTCTAGCTACGCTAATGTATGTTGGCCTTGGGTAAAAGAAAATACAGGAGGATCAGTTAATTATGATTTTGGTCAATATATTCCCCTCCTCACTGATTCACACACTTATTGCAGCGGTCCTTCAGTTTTTCTAAGCCCTGTAAAAAGAACTCTGAAGATTGGGCCTTTCGCGATACTCTTGAACCTTGAAACTATTCAACACCCACCTCGAGCAAACCTATTAATATGAGCAGTTCCATTCCAATCGTGACCATGCCGTGTTATTTTAGAGTAGGCATGACTATGGTTTAAAACTCACTTTGTCACCACACAGTTTCGAGTTCAGTATCACGGCAAGTGTCTTCTTCTAATAGCCTTGGGTCGACTAAATCCTTGTGAGTGGATTTAGTAGACAGAAACTGAAAGAAGCCCGTCATATATATATATATATATATGGTGCACAAGCATGACCGCAGCCACTTGGCTGAAACACATAAATAAATAAATAAATATGTGTGTGGGTGTGGGTGTGTCTCACCCACCGCCATTGCTTGACAACCGATGCTGGTGTGTTTACGTCCTCGTGACTTAGCGGTTCGGCAATAGGCACCGATAGAATCAAGTACTAGGCTTAGAACAGAATAAGTGCCGGGGGTCGATGCTCCAGCATGGCCACTATCAACTGACTGAAACAAATAAAAGAGTAAAAGATGCGAATTGCTATCGGGTTCAAACCCAAATAAAACAGGAACCAAAATGGCGCCCAGAGTTTTAAGAAAATAGTTGATTTACAATGAGATTTCGCTGCTATTTTAACGTGTCGAACAAGTTATTTAAGACTCCTTCTTGTCTCATTGCCGCGAAACGGTCTTTATCTAAACCAGTTTTATCTCATCACACGAATAAAGCAAGCGTGTGAGTGCATCTTGTTATTGCGAATCAACGCTCAGTTTTTTGTTTTGTTTTGTTTTGTTTGTATGTTTGTTTATTGTTCAAGTTATAATATGAGGATAGAAAACTAGTTTAGAGATTTAAAAAAAAAAAAAAAAAAAAAAGAACGTGTGAAATCGACGCCGTCTGGTGGAGAATGTGGTGTGCGGTGGAGTGAGGAGCGGGGGAGGGTGAGAAAAGACGACATGAGCGGTTTGAAATGTTCTACCTTGACATAGTTTGCATCGATTACACACCCTGGTGGTGAACTGAAGAAAGACGGGGGCTGCGGGGGGTGTAGATAGATAGATAGATAGATAGGTAGACACCCTGTATATTATACACACACACACACACACACACACGCACACACACACACACACACACACACACACACACACACATATATATATATATATATATATATATAAATAATAAATGCTTGTGTTCATGTTCAGTTATAATAAAAACTATTTTACTTTAATCTGATTGGTTTCTTTAGAGTACAAAACAAGAATGTGGTTGATAGTGACTTCGAAGTTTTCGTCCTGCTAAGCTATCGTCACACTATACACATACGTATACTTATATATGATTATCTATCAGTGTGTGTGATATCGTACGAAGCAGCGTAGAATAAAGTATATCCGTGTCAAAGGTTTCAACGCGTTGCAGTGTGTTCGGACCAGATAAACTTCGCAGCAGGAAATGTCCCGGAAGAAAATTCCCCATTTATATTTGTGTAAAACCACATTTAGTAATTTTTCTTTTCTTTTTTTTTATGACTGACGTCACTGGATCATAGGTGGCGTGCGTTTTCTACATTTTCCGCTTTGTCATCTACGGAAACTATTCCACAGAATTTCTTCCAGTTAAGCACAAATCCAGTTCGATTCCCAATTACGTGACAAGCTAAGGCAGCGAGCTGGCGGAAACGTTAGCACGCCGGGCAAAAAACTGCTTAGCGGTATTTCGTCCGTCTTTACGTTCCGTGTTCAAATTCCGCCGAGGTCGACTTTGCATTTCATCCTTTCGGGGTCGATGAAATAAGTACCAGTTGAACATGTTGAACATGCCAAAGTTTGACATGCTATCCAAATACCCTGTTGCCCCTAAATTGCTGGTTTTGTGCCAAAATTTGACATCGATAACATGACTAATGTAACTAAAGAACAAGACTGTCTCTGTGTTGTCCATTGGAATCGCTAACGTGTTTAAATCACTGGACGATTTTTGTGCGTGTCAATGGTGCCATTTTTTGGCGAATGAAAAGATAAGACCATATTTTGTGGTCCATTGGAACGAATCTTCTAACGAAGGCACAAAACCGTCTCTGTATGGTCGATTGGAACGGCTTTAGTATCGTTTTATTGCGTTCTTTTTTTGCTTTTATGCTTTACTTCTTTCGGTCATTAGCCTGAGGCCATGCTGGGGCACTGCCTTGAAATTTTTTTAGTCAAATGAATCGACCCCAGTATTTATTTTTCTTTAAGCCTGACACTTATTCTACCGGTTCATTTTGTCGAACGGCCAAGTTACAGGGTGTAAACACACCAACACCGGTTATCAAGTGATGGTGGGGGGAACAAACACAGACACACAAATACACGCGCGCGCGCACGCACACACACACACACACGACTGGCTTCTTTCAGTTTCCGTCTACCAAATCCACTCGCAAGGCTTTGGTCGACTCGAGGCTATAGTAGAAGAAACTTGCCCAAGATGCCGCGCAGTGGGACTGAACCCGGAACGATGTGGTTGGGAAACAAGCTACTTACCACACAGCCACGCCTGAGCCTCTTGTTTATTATATTGAGTCTGATGAAGAGAAATCTCTAAAGCTGATTGCCGTGTGGTATTTATTTGATGTAGCTTCGTTTGTCTTTCCTTGATATAATCTGCCTTATACAAAAACAGCATTTAATGATCAATGAATACTTGTTATTGTCCCGAAGCAAATTAAGATCAGACGATACAGAGGGAATTATGAAATAAAATATGTCCTACAGTTCAGAATAATTTTCTTTTGAACTTCATTCTTTGCTTACGGTCAATAATTAATCAGATAAGTATGTATATCAATCTGCTTCCGCATTTAGATGGAATATATTATTTGCTAAGAATATATCTTTTACTTGTTTCAGTCATTAGACTGAGGCCATGCTGGGGCACCACCTTGAAGAATTTTTTGTCGAATGAATCGAAGCCAGTACGTATTTTTTTTTTAAAGCCTGGTACTTATTCTATCGGTTTCGTTTTGCTGAATTTGTAAAGACAGACGGAATACCGCTAAGCATTTCGCCCGGCGTGCTAACCACTCTGCCAGCTCGCCGCCTTATATTTCTTCATTGCCCACAAGGAGCTAGACATAGAAGGGACAAACAAAGACAGACAAGAGGATTAAGTCGATTACATCGACCCCAGTGATTAACTGGTACTTAATTTATCGACCCCCAAAGGATGAAAGGCAAAGTCGACCTCGGCGGAATTTGAACTCAGAACGCAAAGACAGAAGAAATAGCGCTAAGCATTTCACTCAGCGTGCTAACGTTTCTGCCAGCTCGCCGACTTTAAAAGATTCTTTTCTACTTTAAGCACAAGGCCTGAAATTTTAAGGGAGGGGACAGTCGATTAGATCGACCCCAGTATGCAACTGGTACTTAATTTATCGACCCTGAAAATGCTGAAAGGCAAAGTCGACCTCGGCGGAATTTGAACTCAGAACGTAAAGACAGACGAAATACCACTAAGCATTTCGTTCGGCGTTGCTAACGTTTCTGCCAGCTCGCCACCGACAATACGAGCCTTCGCAGGAAGGAATCGAAACTCGGTCACCCGCATAACTGGCAGAGACAACTTCCCGAGAATGTTTCATTTACGAATTCCTTTTCTCTAGAAGTGATTACGAAAACTTTCTAATAAAAGAAAATTCTGTTTCGCATAGAATTTCCGCCCACCTCTCAGATCTTGTTCCCCTTGTATCTTGTCTCCTTAATAAAGTATTTTCTCCAAACCAATTATCAGTCAGTCATTCTCATAAAGTAATCTTCAATGATAGGCTTTGATTTATCAATTAGTCTTTCGTGTGTTAATTTGCTGGACTAATTATAAACATTTCTAAATTCAGAAATAACTTCCAGAAAATTCTAAATACATAGAACTGTTTTGCTTAGCTTTATTATGGCTAAAATAGAACATCTCTTATTCATCATTAATTTTTTTTTTTTTACTATAGACACAAGGTTTGTAACTTTTGAAGGAATTGGATTGTCGATGACATCGACTCTGGTTTTATTTCATCGATCTCGAAAGAATGAAAAGCAAAGTCGACATCGACAGAGTTTGAACGGAGATCTTAAAACCGGAACAAATGTCGTAAAACATTTGTCTCACTCGTACATCGTTAATGGTTTGAAATTTTGATATAAGGCCAAAAGTTTTAGGAGAGAGAGAGAGGGGGAGATAGGGGGGAGAGATAGAAAGCGAGGTGGAGAGAGAGACAGACATACAGATAGAATAAGAGAGAGAGAGAGAGAGAGAGAGACAAATATAATAAGAGAGAGGGGTGAGAGAGAGGGAGAGAGAGAGGGAGGGAGGGAGGGAGAGAGGGAGGGAGGGAGGGAGGGAGGGAGAGAGAGAGGGAGGAAGGGAGAGGGAGAGAAATGCAGACAAACAGAGTATGAGAGAGAGAGAATAAGGGAGAGAGAGTAAGAGAGAGAGAGAGAGTGATAGACAGACATACAGATAGAATAGGAGAGGGGTGAGGGGAGGGAGAGAGAGAGAGGGAAAGAGACAGACAGACAAACAGAATAAGAGAGACAGACAAAATAAAGGAGAGAGAGAGAGGGTAAGAGAGAGCGAGAGAGAGAATAAGAGAGAGAAAGTAAGTTGATTACTCCGATCGCAGTAAGGACTTGACTGGTACTAATTTTTATCGATCTGAATATGATAAAAAGCGAAGTAGGCGGCGGCGGCAGGATTTAAATTCAGGACGTAAAAAGCCGAAACGAATGCCACTAACCGTGTGCCAACGGTTCCGCCTTCCGCCAGCTCGCCGCTTTCCGGATTCTCATTTATCATTAAATGAAATAGTATTGACTCCAACGAACTAATGTTGATAACGATATCTAATCTCACTGCACCGATAATCTCGCTTCTATTGATTGTCGTCATATCTCCCACCCCCTTCACCCCCTTCACCCACTTCTTGGTTTAAATCACCAAGTAACATTCGTTCTGTCTTTTTTTTTTTAGAAAGAAACTCTTCTGTAGCCCAACCAGTTGTTAAGCTACACTTCATCAAATACTGTGCGGTAAGAAGCTTGCTTCGCAATCACGTGGTTCCGGGTTCAGTCCAACTGCGTAGCACCTTGGGCATGCGCCTTCTATAATAGCCTCAGGCAGACCAAAGCCTTGTGAATGAATTTGGCAGACAGAAACTGAAAGGAGTTTGTCGTATTATATATGTATAGAGATATAGGCGTAAGAGTGGCTGTGTGGTAAGTAGCTTGCTTACCAACCACATGGTCCCGGGTTCAGTCCCACTGTACAGCACCTTGGGCAAGTGTCTTCTACTTTAGCCTCGGGCCGACCAAAGCCTTGTACGTAGATTTGGTAGACGGAAACTGAAAGAAGACCGTCGTATATATGTATGTGTGCATGTATATGTTTGTGTGTTTGTGTTTGTCTCCCCAACATCGCTTGACAACCGGTACTGGTGTGTTTACGTCCCCGTAACTTAGCGATTCGGCAAAAGAGTCCGATAGAATAAGTACTAGGCTTACAAAGAATAAGTCCTGGGGTCGATTTGTTCGACTAAAGGCGGTGCTCCAGCATGGCCACAGTCAAATGACTGAAACAAGTAAAAGAGTAAAAGAGAGTAAAGAGTATGTATGTATGTGTATGTATGTATGTATGTATGAATGTATGTGCGTGTATGAGTATGTGTGTGTGTGTGTATATATATATGTGTGTTCGCGATTATTTTGTGTCTGTTCCCACCATAGCTTTGATTTGTTGGTTTGTTTACGTCCCCGTAACTTGCCAGTTCGGAAAAAAGAGATTGATTGAATAAGTACCAGAATTACAAAAACCGCGTGAATAGACGGGGAAAAGAAAGAGAACATAAAGGTACCAGCGATAGATCGGGGCTTGTGGGGTCGGAGCTTGTGGGGTCGGAGCTTGTGGGGTCGGAGCGTGGCCTGATCATCGCTTCATTTGTATTGTCTATGTACTGTTAATATCATTCGATTTTTTATATTTTATATAATTTTTAAAGTCATATTTTATGTAAACCATGTCGAATAACTGATCCCAATCAGTTGTTTTGTACGATTTTATGTTTAGCCTCCCGCTGGGCAATAAAGAAATTGGTATTTCGTCTGCCACTATGTTCTGAGTTCAAATTCTGCCGAGGTCGGATTTGCCTTTCATCCTTTTGGGTGGGGGGTCGATAAATTAAGTAGCAGCGAAACACTGGAGTCGATCTAATCGACTACCCCCTCCCCCAAATTTCAGCCCTCGTGCCTATAATAGAAAGGGTTATTATTATTATTATTATTATTATTATTATTATTATAATAACAATAAAGGTAGCGAGCTGGCAGAATCGTTAGCACGCCGGGCGAAATGCTAACGTCTCTGCCGCTACGTTCTGAGTTCAAATTCCGCCGAGGTCGGCTTTGTCTTTCATCCTTTCGGGATCGAGGGATTAAGTACAGGTTACGCACTGGGGTCGATGTAAGCGACTAGTTCCTTTCCCCCAAAATTTTCAAGGCCTTGTGCCTCTAGCAGAAATAATAATAATAATTATTATTATTCCGGAGAATATTCTGTCCAATCACCAGCAGCAAAATCAACGCGGCAAAACTATTTCAATATTCTCTCGTGACTTATACGAATGGCCGGTTGGTTACATGAGTTTTTTAGTTCGTAATTTAGTTTTTTTTTTAAATACGTACATTACACTTCTAAAGAAATGAAACTAGATTTCAGTTTTCCCTTCCATTATGAAAGGGATTCGCACATAGATGAAAAAGAATCGTTTGCAAACGTATTTCAACATCGTATACCTGTGTTTATATGACTGAACAAAGATCAAAGCTGTTCTCTTACTTTAAACTACAAACTGCGCCTTGAAGATTATTATCCTACTAGCTGACCCCCGCGCCGTCAAAAATGACGGCTAATTGTAGTATTTTATATATAAAGACGAAAGATAGAATATGGATGGTAATTCAAATTAATACACTTGTCTATGTTGTCTAATGGTTGTATTTTGAGATGTGACATCGATCATCGTTTGTTACTGAAAGAACGCTGGTTCACACATACAAACATTCACATACTGCCCTTGTACACGCACACACATACACACATATAACTCATACAGAGTTGAAATGCTGTTTGATTTTTTTTCTTTTCAGCGTTGAATGTTCACATTGCTCCCCACCCCCCACCCTATACTTACTCAGCGTTGAAACGCTGTTTGATTTTTTCACCCTAGAATTTCTATCATCCCACTACCAAGTTTGCTATCACCCCTTCCTTCCTTATTCATCTATCACCCCTTCCTTTCTCATTTATATGTTGTAACGGAGAAAAACACGAGTATTATTATAGTAGATTGTTTCTTGTCTAAATGTCTAAAATCTATAGAGAAAAACTAAAATACAAAATTGCTTAAACGGGTACATAATACCCTTGCCCTTGCAATTTTGTTCTTTGAAGCCCCACCCTTTTTTTTTTTTTTTTTTTTTTTTTTTAGTGTCAAAGAACCGTTTTCTATCGAGATGGCGGAATCGTTACCGCACCGGGCTAAAAAAAAATTGCGGCATTTCGTCCGTCTTTACGTTCTGAGTTCAAATTCCGTCAAAGTCGACTTTGCCTTTCATCCTTTCGGGGTCGATAAAATAAGTGCCAGCTGGAACACTGGGGTCGAGGTAATCGACTTCACCCATCCCCACTCCACCCCCACAAGTTTCTGGCCTTGTGCCAAAATTTGAGACCAATATAAGGCGTTTAAGACAGCAGAATCGTTAGCAAAGCGGGCAAAATGCTTAGCGTCATTTCTTTCTTTCGGTTTTACGTTCTGAGTTCGAATTCCGCCGATGCTGACTTCGCTTTTTAGCTTTCCGGGGTCAGTAAAATAAGTACCAGGCAAACACCGCAGTCGATGTAAGCAACGAGCCTCCCCACCCCATTCCTTCAAAAATTTCGTGTTTTTAGTAGAAACTTGGTTTCTTTTAGTTCAGACCTTCTGCGTATAGTATAAAGAATTATCTGCTCTAATAGCCTGTGTGCTAAACGAAAATCTTGTACTGTATATAACTTGAAGACAGAACAAAAATAGTTTATATATATGTATATATATATATATATATATATATATATATATATATATTTTTTTTTCTTCTTTTTTCACAGTTTGTTCTAAAGAGATTACGCTCGTAACATATTCCAGCATTTAAAACATCACACCTCTGAAAAGTAATTAAGCTTTCAGCAGTCTTCGTTATACGTTTTATCTGCAATAAATAGCTTCTTGAATGAACGCCATTTTCTTTCACGCCTTAAGCGTCGGATTTTTGCTTTGCCACCTTGCCGTATGTTGGTGAAATGATCGAAGCTCTTCCGATGGCGGAACCGTTGGGGTTACTTTAATGTTCTGTGTACTGCAGTGTCTGTTCACTACGCTGTGAAATGGCCCGCACTGTCTCGCTGAGACCTGAACTGGTTTTATGGTAAGAAGCTTGCTTCTCAAGCAGATAGTTCCAGGTTCAGTCCCACTGCTCGGCCCCTTGGGCAAGTGTCTTCTCCGATACCCTTGGGCTGAGCAAAGCCTTGTGAATGGATTTGGTAGACAGAAATTGAAAGGAGACTATCGTGTGTGTCTGTGAATATATATATATGTGTGTCCCACCACTGCTTGACAACCGGTGTTGGTGCGTTTACGTCCCCGTAACTTAGCGGTTCGGCACAATAGTCGCTAGAATAAGTACCAGGTTAAAAAAATATAAGGACTTGGGTTGATTCATTCGACTAAAAAATTCTTTAAGGCGGTGCCCCAGCATGGCCGCAGTCTAATGACTAAGACAGCTAAAAGACAGATTTCATGGCATGAATTTATTACCTGTACTTCGGGATAGAGCAGGAGTGTCGAGTGAGCTTTTCCAGTCACACCTTGATCACATTTGCTGGAAAGTACTGAGGCAAGATTTGTTTGTGGCATTCCTAAATGATAAACGAACAATTATTCGTTAAAGGATTCGAATATAAATCGATAGTATCATTTATGTATGTCATTAATAACACTATGTAACAAAATTTTCATTTTTTTGTTGTTGTTGTTGTTGTTGTATTTGGTCAGTAAGTGGTA
Organism: Octopus bimaculoides; assembly: GCF_046866305.1. NCBI lineage: Eukaryota > Metazoa > Mollusca > Cephalopoda > Octopoda > Octopodidae > Octopus > Octopus bimaculoides. The sequence continues at coordinate 46,853,350 of NC_142946.1, forward strand.
TTTTCTATTTCCTTCTAGCAAGAAATCAAAGGAATTGACTACTATCCCTCTTCAAATTTTGCTTTTGTCATCTGGACATGTTTTGAAACTGACTTATTTCCCATTACATTTCAGACAGATTCGGTACCGAGTTGCTGAAGCAGATATATCGTTATAGCAAATATTCTACTCAATACCAGATTTGCTCGCTCTCTTTGGTCATTAAGTGTTATTTCCTAATTGCTTCTATCAGATTTGCTTGTCGGTTGCTTGACCTTAACCACTTAAGCATGTCCCTTAGTGGTTGACAATATAGGCATCTCTGATAATGAGCAGGAATAGTGGGGAAGCGTCATAACCATGTGTTAAGAGGAATTCATTGGGGGTTTGAATAAATATTGTAACAAAAGCAAAGTTTGAAGGAAATATTAGCAGTTTTTCATACTTTCTAGGGGTAAGCAAATAAGGAAACAACTGTTACTATCTAAGGACAAAAACCGTGATACATAGTGTAATAAATCACTATTCGACATTATTCAACTTGATTTTATAAAGATCTTGCAGCGGGGGTAGACTGGTGCAGATAGAACGCATGCTGTAGTGTAAAAGTGGAGGTAGGCCGCGCGATAAAAGTGGTACAGAAATATTGCTTGTACCGACGAAAGAAAAGGCGTTTATCTTCAAGTTTACATCGAATTCAGAAATCGAAAGAAATAAAAGAACAAAAATATGTACTTAATCTTAACATAGTGACCCAATATGCAGTTAATTTATTGAGAAAGCAACATTTTGTCCCCCCCTCCGATGACATGATTGGTTGCTAAGAGCTACGAATGTGTAACAAAACAAAAAACGACAATACAACAAAATGAGGTGTATAACAATGACTTCTGGTTTTAATAAATAGAAGTATACAGTTGAAGAGGCCAACAGTGGCCACCCCCATTCATTCATTACAATCTGTAGGCACCATATTGTCAGCCGTAAAAACCACGAATACAAGACAAGAGCTATTCCACAGACATTAATTAATCTGTTTGTCTTTTAACAGAATTTTAATAGTTTTAATATTAATAATAATAATAATTTTAATAATAATAATAATCTATTATTTTTTTTTTTGTTGTAATATTCTTAAACATGTTTACCAAAAAAATTGTCATTTCGCCAATTAGCCAAAACTGCCAGAAGGAGAGATTACAACGGATTCTGGTTGCTAACCTCAGTTCTAACAGATCACGTGATTGACTTTTTTTTTTTAGTCCACATACTAAAAACTGACTTTTTCACAATAGCAGGCTTCAAAGAACAGTCACAAAACCTATAGGTATACTTCCACCGAGATGATAAAAAAAAAATATATATATAAACAAAGAAAAACAAACAAAAAAAAGGCTATCCAATTGTAACCTCTGAATTTTTTTAAATATAGATTTCCTTGTTTGTTATTCTTATTATAATTTCTCATTCTGTAAGGAAATCCAAACGATACCGGGTGGTGGTGGTGGTGGTGGTTGTGATTGTGGTTAGTGATGGGAGTTGGGTGGGTGGTAGTGGTGGTGATGGTAGTAGTGGTGGTGGTGGTGGTAGTGTTTGTAAAAGGGGGGTTTAGAAAGACAAGGCAAATAAACATTGAAGTTAAATCGTAAAACAATAGTGAACCATCTTTCCGGGCGGAATCTTAAAATTACCTGGCAGAACACTTTAGGGTGTGTAAATTACATATATACATACATACATACATACACACACACAAATGCGTATGTATAATATCACAATTGCATACATACACACATACGTGGAAAGAGGGGTAGGAGTAGGGTTACGAGGAGCAGTAGGAGCTGTAGTAGTAGTAGTAGTAGTAGTAGTAGTAATGATAGTGGTTAACTACTTAGAAGTGGAAGAGTTGTATGTGTGCGGGTATGAAAGTGCGTTATACTTCATATATATATATACACACATATACAAATATACATACATATATATATACACACATATGTATACGTATATATATATACATACACATACGTATATATATACGCATATATACAAACATACGAATATACACATATAAGTATATATATACATATATGTATATATACATATATATATATATACATATATATATATAAGTATATATATATTTACATACATACATATATATATATATATACACAAATATATATATATATATACACAAATATATATATATATATACACAAATATATATATATATACAGGTACATATATATATATATATATACACACACACACACACACACACACATATATATATATTGTTTATAATTATCTCTAAGAAGGGAGACTTTCTGGATTAAAATGGCAGGAGGAGCGAAAGTGTATTCAAAGGTTTCTTGAAGCTGAAGGTTGTGTCTTTTGAGTTTTGTCTTTTTCTCTTTTTGTTTTGTTTTTTTTTTCTTTCTTGGAATCAGTTTACTTTTGAAGAACAACGAATGTGTAAAAATTCTCTAGCACTTCGTTTAACTTGAAAAACATTTAGCAAAACAGCAGAAGACGACAAAATATTTTCCACATATCTTTTTTTTTCTTCTTTTTATGTACGAAGAAGAAAACAAATTAATTTACTTTACTTTTGAGCAAACAAAAATAATCTTAAAGAGAAACTGTGTGTGCGCGCGTTTGTGTTTGTGATTGTGTATGTGTTTTAATGACTGTGAATCTGTATTTGTTAATGGGTCTGTGAGCAGTGCCATCTTAAGGCATAAGTACACTGGGCAGTTGCCCAGAGGCCTTACGAGTTTAGGGACTCGGTAATGCTACTAAGACAGTCCTGTGTGTAAGCCTGTATTTGTGAGTGTACAAGTGATTCTGTAAGAGTATGCAAATGAGTCTGTATTTGCGAGCGTACGAGTGAGTCTTCGTGTGCGTATGTGTGAGCTTGTGTATCTGTACTTGTCAGTGTGTGTGTGTGTGTGTGTGTGTGTGGTCTAAAGTAAGAAATGTGTACACGTGTATATCTGTATGTACAAGAAAAGAAAATAGATATCTAAAAAAAAATGCAACAGGCTGTTTATATATTGACAAGGGAAAGATAGGAAAGGAGTTTATTATGTGTTAAACATTGTATTGTGTGTGTGTAAGGAAAAAAAAAAAGAAAATGAAGTGAATGAGATGTTTTTGATATAAAAATATATAAAATGATGAACAGCTAATCCTACATATAAGTTAGTTTCTCTTAAAAGCAGAATTTTTAAAGATTAAAGATTTTTTTTTGTTCTTCCGTTATTTTATTTTATTTTATTTATAATAAGACACCTAAAATTTTCATTGTGGAATTCTCTTATAATTTTTAAATTGTAAGTAAACTTTATTAGCATATTTAATATGCAATTTCCTCATCGCGTAGGTTAAAGAATACAGCTCTTTTGAGTGGCGAGTTATATTCACGGATAGATACCAGATAATTTTTGGAAGATGTCATGTGGAAAAAAAAAAAAAAAAAAAAAATAATAATAATAATAATTAATAGAAAGAGCACACTCTACTTTAATGTGTATTTAGGACGCCTGCACCCGGGTCTCACAGAAGTAGAAGCGCTACGTTTTTTTTTCTCAATATTCCAAACCAACATAGTATTATTATTGTTGTTGTTGTTGAATGAATGAATAACAAAATTAATGACAAAAAAAAACAATGTTGGATTGATTAGGATGATGCTGATGGTCCTGATGATGATGCTGATGATGAAGATGATGATAGTGAAAGTGATAATGAAATTCAGTAATAGTTCTTCAAAGTTTATGATTGAAAAAAAAAATATTAATAATAATAATTATAACAAAATGGTCAAAGCGAAAGTAATCAGATAAATTATTTAAAGTTTTCATAAATGTTACTGTGTTGTGAAACACAATCATGGAATACTAAATTCTTCCATTATTGTCATTTTCTTTTCGTTTTTTCATTTTGTTTTTTTTTTCTGTAATGTTTTTTTTTTTTAAATTTTGAGTCTTTAAATGTGTTTATTTATTTATTTATTATTTTTTTTTTTTAAATAAAGTCTATATTTTTAACCTCAGCTGTTTCATGAAGAATTTTTATTATTTAATTTAATTTTTTTTTTTTTTCTAAAGCTGGTGTTCTGGGACGCCTAAACATAACCATCCATGATAAAAGGACATTAGACATCCATGTTACAAACATAGTTTTAATATTCTTGTTGTTGTTGTTGTTGTTGTTGCTTGGATGAAAATAACAATTGAAAAATGTTTTGGTAGGTTGGTTTGTTTGTTTGTCTTTTGTTTTGAATATTGATGAGAATAAAAAAAAAAAGTAATCAATAAAATTTTAAGAATTCACAGATAACTGATGAAGAAAAAAAAACAAAAAAAAAACAAACAAGATGGAACAATGAATGAAAGTTCTAGTAGCTTCCAAATAATTAATGCTTCTTCTTCTATTCAAACAAAATAGTTTTTTTTTTTCCTCTAGAGCAGATTAGCCAGCTGTTTCATATTATCACAGCAGGTTATACATTTTTAAGGAGGAGGCGGAGGAGGAGGAGGAGGAGGAAGAGGAGAGAGATATATGATTTGATAAAATTACCAAACGAGAAGTCATGACGACCTAAAATTATGGTGGTGGTGGACCATAAAAAAAAAAAAAGCTCCGAGATCACAACTTAGACTCCTCCCAACATCGTTGCTCCCCTCCTCCCCTACATTTTCTCTATTTCTTTACATGAATAATGAAACTAAGGGCCAATGGGAATAATGGGGGAGAAAAGGGTGTTTTGTGTTTGTTGTATGTATGTGCTTTTGTGAATGTGCTTGTGTGCATACATATATATATGTGTGTGTGAATATATATATATATATATATATATATACATATATATATATATAGTATTTCTCCAATAAATAAATGAACCTTGAAAAATTTGTTTTACAACACATTCTGAGTTCAGAGTCTCAATATTATTATTTTTAGCATCATTATCATCATCATCATCATCGTCATCATCAATAGCCATATTTAGAATTGTCGCCCTCATGTTAATTCTAAGAATATTGATGAAAGTCCTGCAAGTATCTGAAGAACTTTGTCACAGTCAGTTCAAACATAGCTGAATACATTTTTATAAAATTTCCTGGCAAGTTTTACTGCCACAAGTGTACAACTTTGTGATCATCAGAGAGCAGTGTGAAACTTTACCTGGCAATTTCACAAATTTTATTATTATTATTATGATTTATAATTTTTTTTTTGTTCTGTTTTGTTTTGAGCTATATTAAAATCCTATATTTTAAAAAATCACATGAAATAAAAACACCGCACACCAATCAGAACACACATCATTTCTGCCTGTTCTTCTATTTAATTGTTCATTAGAATTAAATGCACTATGCCTCATTAATTGTGTTTTAAACTGTATCAAATGTACATCGAATACAAATGTTTTTAAGAGATAATTTGATTGAAATACATGCCTTAGTCAAATCTAAATAATATGTATCTTAAGGTATAGTTGCAAGTTTGACACACATTTCAGTTTATATTCTTGCCACTAATGGGTTTTTTTTTTTCTCAAATCAAATTGCATTGTATATAGCCTTCATCATCAGGAGAGGTACACACTTGGTTTTCTGCAAACTGTAAAGATGCTTCTTTCACTTTACTACCTTGGGATGCTATGACAACAACAATGTAGATGATTTGATTTGAAGAATGTATGAGAACCATCTATATTATGGTTAGTTTTTCTCAAGAGTTCCACACAAATACAGAGAAATCTTAAGGAGTTTCTCATTTGTTCCGGAGACATTTTGATAGAGTATGCAACTGCTTGTAACTGAGTGTGTGTGTAAACATGCAACTATAGATATAGATATATATATATGTCAATGTATGTTTGTGTGTATATGCGTGTGTGTATATATATATATATATATATATATATACACATTCATATGCACATGCATATATACTCACACATACATATACAAACATATGCACACTTACAAATACGTACATACAACTATATGCCTACACACACACATATACAAACATACACACAGACATATATACAGTCATACATATATACACACTTGCATATAAACATATATATATATTTACAACGAAGCATATTTGTATATAGTCATATATATATATATGTGTCTACATGTTTGTGTGTGTCTCTTTGTGTTCCTCTGTGCATGTGTGTGTATGCCTATAAATATATATATATATACATACATATATATATATATATTGAGAGAGCTATTCAGAACTAGTGATAGAAGAACTTTATAAGCAGACTACATGATGCCTGTGTCACTCAATAACCAATAACATTACTGGTGCTGGCAATTCAGTAAGGTGTATAGTTTGAAGTCACCAAGGTACACATACACACATCCATAGATATATGCACACAGTATACACACAGATTCATATATACATATAGGTATATATGTTTATATATACTGATAGAATAATAATAATAATAATAATAAGAAGAAGAAGAAGAATAATAGTGATAATGATGATGATGATGTATGTATGTATCGATGTTTGTATATGTATGTACATATATATATATATATATATATATATATATATATTATATACACACACACACACACATTTATGCATACATACACAAATGCATATTTACATGTCTATATGTGTGCTATATGTGTATACACACACATTAATATTTATGTATGTTTATATGTGTGTGTGTGTGTGTATGAATATATATATATACATATGAGTATGCTTGTATGTGATGATGCCATCATCTGTGAAACTGAGTGGGTGTACATGGTAGTTGTGGGTGTATAAGCAAGTGGGGGTTTCTCTCACTATGGCCATAGAACTTTAAACGAGCAGCTACAGAAATTTCATCTTTTTTTTTGGGGGTTTTTTTTTTGCTTTCTATTTAGTTTTATGATAATAAGGAGTTGCGATAGCCGAGCAGATAAAGAGTTGGCCCCCCCCCCTCTGACGAAATCGTCACTTTGCATCCTGTGTCACAGGCGCCAAAATCACTACTTGGCTGGGCATGAACACCACTGCTTCTCCACACTTACATGACAGCACAGCAGGTAAGAATAGAGATGGTGAGCAAGTTAGTTGTGGAGCAACAAACAAAATGGAAATTGACAAGAAGTTTGACGGTCTACTATGCCGAGAGTTTAATAATCCGACTCGTATTTTGACACACGAAGGAATTAATTAAAGGAAACATTTAAATAGCATCTATGTTGTTTCTACGTACATATTTACCGAAATCACTCTTAAATAACCCAGATCTTACATCGATATATATATACATGCATACATCTACGTCAATAGTGAGATGTATATAAATGCTTTAGAAAACAAACAGAACATATCAGCTGTCCACACAGACAAACCAGCCAGCTAACCAGCCAGCCAGCCAGCATTTTATAGCATTGCATGACTCCACCACACTCTCTTCTTTTCTCGCTTCTATTTAGCTCCCATCACATATGAAGCCTATGCAACTTTTATTTCTAAGCTAATTCTTGTACATTTTGGTCATCGATCGATCACAACTGAAGGTTCTGACTGAACTTGACTTTTCTCGTCATAATTCAAAGATTCGGTAAAAGTCTGTGAGGAATCTTTCATGGATGTCCGTGTGTTTTTGCTTCGCTCTTTGATGACATCGCTTTGGTCGATGCGCAGAGCTTTGTAGCAGTCTTCGGGTGGCGCCCCGACTTCAATGGTGAAATGTTGATTGTGATGTAATGCAGTCGAAGCTGTGTCAGTCTTCGAACTGGAGAAGACTGTGTCAAATGCAACATGGTTTGAGGTACGAGCAGTATATTTCTTGTTAAAAGATAGTGTCCGAATGGAAGAAGATTCAGTTGAAGTTGGTTTAAAATTGGTCTTTTCACTATTATCACATATAGGAATCACAGACTGAGCTGCGATGTTAGTCTGCTTTGACATCTCCTGATACGGACTACTATTACTACTACTACTACTACAGCTACTACTTTTCTCGTTCAGAATTAAAACATCATCATCAGAGAGAGACACTGGACTAGGAGGCATATTACTGTTAAAACTGTCATTCGATCCAGCGTTATATTTTGCAGTCACTTCCGTCATGTTTGATACTGCTCGTAGATCATTTTCATTTTCATTATTGTTTATATTACTACTACTACTGCCATTAGAGTTGTTCTTGTTATCATCAGAATGTGACTGTGTTTGAAAGAGGTTCAAAACATTTTTCTTTGATTTCTGAATAGCACTTAAAAGAGCTGGATATTCCCGCAAATGTATCAAATCTATATCACTGTTTTCCATTTCTATTTTTGATAAGGTGACTCCAAGACAAACTGAGTTGACCGTTTCTTTAAGGAATTCTTCGGGTTTCATTGTAAATATTGAGGAAGGACATGCTTCCTTTAGTTCCTCACATGTCAATCCAGTGCAGGTCGCTAAGTCTTGTACAGTGATGCACCTGCAACAAAAACAGAAAGGAAATTTTGTTTTAAAAAATGAAGATAGTTATATATTCTTGTTAAAGTACATATATTTGTTATATTCCTCCAAAATTTGACTCAAAGACAGCAATTCTGACAGGAGGAGACAAGTCAATTATTACATCTTCATTAAAATAATGAGTTTGCTAGTAAAATAATGACGTCCTGTGAAGCAGAACTGGTTAAAAATATTAAATAACTCAGAAATCGCGATACACAGATATTGTTTTGAGCTGAGTGGGGGTGCTAGATTCCCTTGTTTGAAAATGTAAGGACACAGATTGTGTTGTATAGCCAGCTGGAGACTATGTCGCCTGGGACTAAATTACAGCAACATTAGTCCTAAACCAGGAGTGCCATGTCATGTTGGCAAAAAATCTTTACTACAAAATATTTTCTCTTTACAAACATAAATTATTGTACACACGCACACATGTATGAAGGTGCAAAATTGAGTTTTGACCCTCTGGCTGATAACTGTTGAGGATTTGGTGACCTTCTGTGTCTGAGCCGTCTTACTGGCACATGTGCTGGTGGCACGTGAAAAACAACATTCGAGCGTGGTCATTGCCAGTGCTGCCAGACTGGCTCCCATGCAGGTAGCACATAAAAAATACCTCTTGAGCGTGGTTGTTGCCAGAACTGCCTGAGTGGCCCTCATGCCGGTGGCACATAAAAGCATCCACTACACTCTCAGAGTGGTTGGCATTAGGAAGGGCATCCAGCTGTAGAAACTTTACCAGAACAGATTGAGCCTGGTGCAGCCTCTGGCTCACCAGTCCTCAGTCAAACCGTCCAACCCATGCCAGCATGGAAAGTGAACGTTAAACGATGATGATGATGATGAACATATATATATGTATGTATGTATGTATGTATGTATAATTGTAAGAGTTGTACTCACTTCTCCTCTTGTTTTGATCGCAGTGTTACAGCCTTCAGAGGAAAGTCATCAAACTTGAAGATTTCTTCATCAGTTATGTCTTTGGGATCTGGGTCGGATGGAATATCAGCAAAGATAGGGTTTCCACTACTCACTTCCCTGTCAAAAGCTGAATAAATAAAAAATAAAATGAAATGAAATATAATAAATAAAAATTACCATTTCTAACAATAGAACAAAACCTAAAATTTCAGAGAAAGGAAGTCAGCTGATTACAAAGACCCCAGTACCTGACAGGTAATTTTTTTTTTTTTTTTCATTTCTCAGGAACCCATAAAATAAACACTTGGCTATAGAGGGATTTGAAACCAGAACATAATGAATCGTAACTAAATACCACAAGATGCTTTGATGCTTTATTGATTCTACCTATCTGGCACATTTTAATGGTTTGTAACATAGCTACAAGGTCTTCAATTTGGGTGTTAGGGGTTAGCTGATTTGATCAACCTAGCATTTTATTTGCCCCACAAGGATGAAATAGAAAATTGATCAGAGTATGATTTGAACTCGGAACTTAAGGAACCAGAAAAAAAAAAACATTGGTTTCAAATTTTGGCACAAGGCCAGAAATTTCGGGGTGGGTGGGTGGGTGGAAGAGTCGATTACATCGCACCCCCCAGTGTTCAACTGGTACTTATTTTATTGAACCCTGGAAGGATGAAAAACAAAGATGATGTCAGAGGAATTTGAACTCAGAACGTAAAGACACAAAATACTACTAAGCATTTTGCCCGGCATGCTAACGATTCTACCAGCTCACTGCCTTAGAACAAGAAGAAATTTTGCAAAGCATTTCGTTCGACGCTCTGTAATGATTGTCAAAAAAAATGGAACAAGACAATAGACAATAAAACATCTGGACAGATAGACGATACAAAGATGGACAGGAAAAAAGGACGGGTCATTCGCAACCTTCTCTCGTCAGTCAAGTTTCCAGATCATCCTTACAGTTTCGGCCGGTTACACTTGACGCTGTTCAAATCTGGCTGGCCCCCAAAATCTAAGCTAAGACCATTAAATTTTTGTGGAGAAAGCAAGCGCATGTGTACGACAACAAAGACAAAAAAAAAACCGAGAAAATGTTACACAATTATAAATACGAACAACAAGAAAATAACAACGTGTCTTTCGATCAATAAAGACGACGAAAAGCACAAGACCAATAAGTATTAAGGAGATGCATTTTCTTGATTATGCCGACCTCAGGAACCCGACTAGTATTGTATTTTATCGGGCCAGAAGGGATAAAATGCAAAGTCGATCTCGACGGGATTCGAACTCAGAACGTTAAGAGAAGGAAGAAATACCGCAGGACGTTTTCTCCGACGCTCTCAAAGTTTTGTTAACCAACCGCCCTAACAACAATAACTATAATAAAATTTCTTTGCATTGGCCAATTTTTCAAATAGGTATAATAAATCGACGAACTCGATTTAATATTAGTGATTTCTGCATCGATCTTGGGGAAAAAAAAAATTACAGTAAGAGATATCGAACCTTGAATACTGTAAGTCACACGGTATAGCTCTCTACCAACTGCGCCATTACAATCGCAACTATCTTTACATAGCAGTTTTTTTTTTAAACAGGGAGTAAATTTATTTAAACAAGTATAAAGTAATACCAATAAAGACTATAAACACAAAACAAAACAAATAAATAAAACACGCACGTACACACGCGCTTTTCCACTCCACTCTCCACACACGCACAGAATTAAAAGAATATTGGTGATTATAGCAGTTTGCTATCCAATGAAATATAGGAGAGATTCTTTAATTTCCGGATCTAATTTGTTTTCCATTGAATAATTCCAAGTTCACATGTAATAATGCTCTAAAAAAAGAAATGTTGGATTCTGAGATAAATACGTTGGACTCCTGCTGAATAGCTTTCTCCCCGGCGTCATCGCTATACATCCCGCCATCGCCTACCTCCAGTTCCTTCTTCTATTAGAAAGACTATTTATTAAATTCCAGCGAATTAAACACTGAAACCGGTTCCACGAAGATAAGAATTGAACCTTTCGTAGACTGCTGCTTCCGTGTTATTGTTTCTGATATTTTCTTAATACTTACATGTTCAAGTAATGACAAGAAATCGCTTCTTCCTGTCTCTACTCCATGTATGTATATATGTATGTATGTATATATATTCGCGTGTGTGTGTGTGTGTGTGTGTGTGTATTTCGGGATGAAATCTTGCAAAACGAATATATATATATATATATATATATATATATATGTATGTATATTTGTGTGTATATGTATATATATATATATATACACACACACACACCCATACATATGTATATTCGTGTGTATACAGAGAGAAAGAGATGGGAGTGAGCTTGAATACCTCAATAAATGTGTATGTACGTATGTATTCACAAGGAGAAAACGAACCCAACAAGGCAAGGTTATATAGACCAACCATTTATTACGGAGAGTTAATTGAAATAAAGCAAGCCTATCAGAAAACGCAGTCCGCCAGACAAAATAATATGCATTGAAACTTCCCCAACACTGACGAGCGATAAACGCAATTGTCCACAAACCTCTTATCAAATAAACTTTACCCATTTCATGCTAATATTACGACGGTCGGTCGTGGAAAAAGAGACAGCTTTCTCAGGCGAAACGATTTAAAAACTAGCCATCCCCTAAGGCTGATAACGTAATTGTATGTTCGCAGATTAATATGTTTCTATTCTGAGAAATCCCATTTCGTCTTGACTCTACCGGAAAAGAGAAATCACTGAAGAGAAACTTTGATTAAAAATACCCCAGGGTGGAGAGGTCTTATTTTTATTTATTATTATTTTTTTTCCGGCGAAAATATAACGATGATATAAAAAGAGTATAAGATTGTCTTTTAATTGGTGAAGGGAATTAAAATTGCGCAACTTGTAAGACGCTCGGTTTTAGTTCAACAGGACTTCGTTTTAAATTACCTAAAATATATGGGATATTGAACGATGTAACAATAATGACGAAAACTCGTCACAAAATTACATAATTAAAAAAAATTCGTTTTTGGCGCACGCAGGCGTGGTTTTCAAAGGCGGCGAGCTGGCAGAAACGTTAGCACGCCGGGCGAAATACTTTGCGGTATTTGGTCTTTACGTTCTGAGCTCAAATTCTGCCAAGGTCGATTTTGCCTTTCATCCTTTCGTGGTCGATAAATTGCGTACCAGTTGCGTACTGGTTCGATCTAATCGACCAACTCCCTCCCCCCAAATTTTCGGGCCTTCTGCCTAGGGTAAAAAAAATATTTATGGTTTTCAGACAGCGAGCTGGCAGAATAGTTACCTAGCGAAACTTTTTTGTCCGTGTTTACATCTTGAGATTAAATTCCGCCAGGTTCAACGTTGCATGTCATCCTTCCAGAGGTCGATAAAATAAATACGAGTTGAACACTAGAGATCGATGTAATCGATTTACTCCCGTCCCCCAAATTCCTGGCCTTGAATGAAAATTTGAAATTAATATTTATAGTTTAAGCCATGGTAGGTTGTGTCTACTTCGTCTCCCCCAGACAGTTATCTCCCTTATATCCACTCATCACACACAAGCAAAGATCTCATAGCGTTGAACTAGACGAAAAACCTGTGAGCAAACGATACTTAGTAACGTGCTTAATCCGCTTTTAGACACTTAACATTTTAATCAGAACAATGCTTTTATCAAGGACTCAAATTTTCAATGAGATTTCGTTGAATTTGTTTTCCCCAGTTACACTTCTAAATATAACCACGCAGAGACACACAGAAACTGTGTCAGGGCACTTCGAAATATCCGCTTAAAAAAAAAAATGCGGTGAAGCCAACAACGATAGACAGCCAATGATATCTGTCCTTGTTTGTACTTAACTTCGCTGACTACAATGAGGACTTCTGTGATACTATCGATACTTTTAACCAAACGCAATGATAACAGCGACAACTGCAACAAAAAGCTTTTGAAACGTCTAAAGATGTCCCGGAAATTCTTCTGGGTAATAATGACGTCAGGATAGTACGAGCATCCGGTTTGTTCGGTTGGTGTGTAGCGCTAATTTAAACGCCTGATAGTTTAGATATGGTGAGAGAAAGGAAGATTTTACGGAAGTAAATGCAATTTTTTTAGACAAAGAGTTTAGTGTTGTATTCCTAGTGGTTTTCTTTTTCTCATGAACTCGAATCAATTGCCAAAGACCTTCTATAGTGTGTTTTTTTCCACTATACCTCCTCCCCACTGCACATACACATATATTTGTAAACACACACATGCATACAAAGACGTACACATGCATATATATATATATATATATATATATATATATATATATATATATATATATACTCTCTCACACACATACTTATAAATACACATAGACGCATATACACAGACACATATTTGTATTAATATAACGTTGGGATTCAGAAACAATGCAACTTCAAGCAAAAAAAAAAAAAAAAAAAATTAGATTCACTTATTTTAAAGAGGAGCGGCAGAAATAAACAGTTAGAATATAAAACGGAAAAACAAGCAGAAAGAAATAAAACGAAAACTAAACAAAAGTGAAGGACTAAAAATGGTTGACAGGAATTTTATTATAACTTAGTAGAAATACTAGTTTGGTTTCATTCAGTGTGTGTATCTGTCTACCATTGTACAAACATCTCCAGCTCGCGTGGCAGATGGTGTAAAACTGTGTTGTGTTACACCGTAAAACTCAGTGAGTATTTAAGCAATGTATTTGTGGATAGTTAATGGGTTGGATGTGGTACTGATGACAGAACAATAACTCTTGAAATATGTACATACACTCATTACCTATTTTTTCTATCTCCGATCGCATTGTTTACATCAGTGCTCCACAACCGGTATGCCGCAGAGTAACTTGAATATAATTTTTTCCCCCTATACTTTTAGTTCAAATGTGCCGCCGAATTTCGAAAGGATTATAAGTGTACCGCAAGTGAAAAAGGTTGCAGAGCACTGGTTTACATGAACGTATTCGTAAACGAAACGTCGTAGCTTACAATTCTGGCTCTGAATCTCTATAAAATCTATAGCGATAAACTTACAAGATGGTTATAAATTCATATCGGATACAATGGAGTATTTAGCAGGCCCGTCGCCAGATTTTGGTGCCTGGGGGTGCTTCAGAATATTATTTGGTGGGCCCTACTTTGTAATAATGCTAAAATGAAGTTTTGAAATAAGTGAATCACTGTAAATCTGAGGGTGCACCGTTGAATTATAAGGGGGCACTGCCGTCCAGTGCACACCCTTAGCGATAGGCATGGTAGTTAGAGAGAATTGTATCAATCGAAAAACATAAAACGGTTCATTCATAACCGAGAATATTTCAAAGAGACAGACATAGAACAAATGATTGCTTTAAACACTAGTCCACAATCACTACCTATTATATTTGCTCCTGCATGACTCCAGTGAGCTGGTTGACTCATAAGTTTTTCCAGTCCCCGCCCTTGCTAATTGAACATATATCATACATATGTCTTCTGGTGACCCGAAAACGCTTTTCTTACCGTGGGTTTCAAATATTTGATTAGCAGGTTCAAACCTGCAGTGAGTGGCCACCTAATTTAATTGGCTTCTATCGACGTGAAACGAAGTAGGAATGTAGCAAGGAGGAGAAAGCCATGATAAACTCATTAAGCAGTTTATTATTTATAAGTTGGTCTCGTTAGAGAAAATCCCTGGTAGGATGCGGGGTTTATTTACAGAGGTTTTATCAGAATGCTTATAGCAGTAACTGCTATATTTTATAGCTTATGTTAGCCAAGCACAAAAAACAAAAAATAGCATCCAACGATCATCTAAATATCCATAAATATTACAAAAAGCGGGGGGGGGGGGGATAATTAAATAAATAAACGCTCTAATCTGGTCAAAGAACTGTTGTTGTTGTTGTTGCTGCATGTAATATGACCAGTGAAGCTAACAACGTTGATGACATTGCAAACTTAACCAAAACATTCAACCGTCTTGCAAGTTACAAGCTGAGCTGTTTAGACAACCGTCGCAGGAAACAGCTGCCGCACTCATCGCCCGTGGCAACCACACCCACTAAGCACGTTTCTATTGAATCATCGACTGGGTTAACTTGGTTTTCGTGCCGCGAGGAGGAGGGAGATGACGAAGGGGGAAGAAGAAGAAGAAGATGATAAAAATAGGAGAGAGAAAAAAGATGATGATAAAGAAAGAAACGTAGGAAAAGATAAAGATGATGATAAAAAAAAGAAGGAAAAAAAGAACGAGGCAAAGAAGAAGCGGAAGAAAAGGGAGATGATGAAGATAAAGAAGGCAAAAATCACCATCATCATCATCATAAGAAGAAGAAGAAGATTTTTTAAAATGTATATAGAAGTTGTTGCTTTTAGGTCTTTGATGTGAAAGAAAAATATAAAGAAAAAAGCCAAATAAATAGAAAGAAAAAAAACCCCCCGATAAAGCAGGTTTGGAAGAGATAATGTGCTGTAGATGTTTCAGGGCTAAAAAGAGATCAAGTCATGAACTTGTAAGAAGAGTTAACCTTGTTATACAGACGGAAACATACGATTCCCGATCATGTAAGATACACAGATTTACAAATTCAGAACAAAAAACAGAAAAAAAAAACGTTTATAATTGGTTAATTTCTTTTTTAACAAGATATATATATCTTTTTTTCTTTGCTGTATATATATATTTTTCTTTTGGTGGGGGGGGGGGGGGGGAAGAAGAAACAGAAAATTGTTACTTTTGTTCCGTTTCATGTGATTCAAATGGTTTAAATAAAGCGAGTTACGTCAAAGTGAGAGTAGAAAAACAGCGTCAGACATACGAAGGTGGGCTGAAAAACTTCATAGGTTTACTATGAAGGAGTGATGCTAGAGCTGTGAAATTTTGCATGCATCAATTTCAACACTTATTAATATCTGCATTGTTTCTTTCCAGGTAAATTGACATCTGACTGCTCAAAAAAGACTTGGAAAGTAACTTAGTAGCGACTTGAAAATAGACGATTTGATATTGTGGTGCCATCAAGTACTTGTAGAAAAAGGGTTTAGCCACAAAGGACATTTATGCTGACGTGGTTTGCTTCATTAGGGGACGAATGAGGCTTCAGCTTTATCAATAGTGCAAAGAGGGCAGCTTGTACTCTCATCATGAGGAATATACGCCTTACTCAAAGATTTTCTCTTTCTCTGCATTCGTAGTTTTTGTTGTGAGAAATAAACTATGTTATTGATCGAAAGAAGCGGGGGAAAACGGTGGGATATTGGTGTCATTCTCAAAGACATTAGTGACATAAAAGGAAAGATTTTACTGGCTTCATTCAACGGTAGGCGCTTCTTGCAATTTCCGTTTACAAGAGTCACTCACAAGGCTTTGGCCGTCCCGAGGCTAGGTACCACGCAGAGGAACTGAACCCGAAACCATTTGGTATATACTAAAGTGTTGTGACAGAGTCTGAATAATTCCCAGTTCATTTGCCGGTTTATTATACTACTAAAGAAAATGGGGGCAAACTGGGCAAAATGCTTAGCGGCATTTCGTTCATCTTTGTTCAAATTCCGTACCAATTGATCACTGGGGTCGATGTATTCAACTACCCCATTCCTTGTAAATTTCAGGCCTTGTGCATCTAGTAAAAAGAATTGTTTGTAAAGAAAATGGCGGCGAGCTGGCAGAATCAATAACACAACAGGCAAGGTGCTTAGCGGCATATCGATCGTCTTTGTGTTTCTGTGTTCAAATTCCGCCAAGGTTGACATTGCGTTTTATCATTTTGGGGTCGATGAAATAAGTACCAGTTGAATACTGGAGTCGATTTATTTGATTAGGCCCTCACCGAAAATTTAAAACCTTTGCGCTTGTAGTAGAATGGATTATTAGTAAAGAAAATACGAAGTTATCGTTAACAGAACCATTCAAACAGAAATTCAGTTGAAACATCACTTGTATTAATTAAAGAGAAACCTTCACTTGAAATACGAAAAATTATAGAAAATAGTTTTGAGTTCGATTCCCATCAAAGACGACATAGCTTTTAATTCTTCCGGTAACGGTGCTGGGGAGGTCGGTGTAAACAAACAGCAATCATATATTAAGGCGACGAGCAGGCAGAACCGTTAGCCCATCAGACAAAATCCTGGCGAATCAAGTACTTGAACCCTGCAACGGAGGGGTGTCCCCCGTCGAGGTGGGCGGGGGGTAGTGTGATCGCGATCACTTAAATATAACGGAAACTGGTTGACCGGCCGTATGAGGCCTAGGGATGAAGAAAGGAAAAAAGATCAAGTACTCGGATCGATTTAAACGAATGATTTTTAGTCGTAGAAAGTGACCCCAGCGCTAATTTCTTCATTACAGCCTAGTACTTATTCTATCGTTCTCTTTGGCCGAAGCGCTAAGTTACGGAAACGTAAACACTGCAACATCGATTGTTGAGTGGTTATGGGGGTACAAATACAAGACACACACACACACACATATATATATATATATATACATACATATATATATATATATATATATATATACACACATATATATACACACACACACATATATATATATATATATATATATATATATACACACAAACACGATGGACTTCTTTCAGTTTCCACCGACCGAATCCACTCACAAGGTTTTGATTGGTCCCGATGCTATAATAGAAGACATTTACCCAAGGTGCCACGCACTGGGACTGAATTCGAAACTATGTGGTTGGGAAGCACACAGCTTCCCAACCACACAGCCACTAAATAACTTTCATTTCCTAATTCATTCATTTGCTTATTTTTGATCGCTGACTGAACGCCTAAAAATTAAGCCAAATCGTAGGAATTAGGTGGCCTCCAGAGGTATGTGGTTCTAGTTTCCAAGTCGAACTACATATGCAGCCAGACATAAAGCTTACCTTTAATATCCCATGATCCGTGAAATTCCCACGGTGTAACAACGTGGTTGTCGTCTCCATTCAAATCATTAATATAATCTGAAAATAGAAAAGCGTTGGCCGTTAGTCACGGTTCATTGGTGTTGTATGAAGTGAGGAGAAAGAATTAAATCAGTGGCGCACGCATACAAATACACACAGAGACATGGAAGCAAATATAAACATACATACACAGACTTGGAAGCAAAGATAAACATACACACACAGACATGGAAGCAAAGATAAACACACACACACACACACATAGTAGCAGAGATAATTTGTATACGACTGGGTTATGTATGGAAATACAATGGATGGTGCTGGGCAAAGAACTAAACGTACATGAATATATAAACATATATATAAACATATATATGTGTGTGTGTGTGTGTGTGTGTGTGTGTGCGCGCGTGTGTGTGTGTGTACATACACATACTCATAGATAGGTTTATATATTTATATAAGTATGCAACATCTTTTTCATGTACACTTTGTTAAACACATGCACTCGCACGTGTGCGTGCGAATAAAAATGTACAGTAAAAATTTTAAGTATACATATTAAAATTTCAAGTACGTCTGGGCGCGCATGAGTATATGTGTATATATAATACGCACGTGAGTGCGTGTGTGTATATATACATACATACATACATACATATATAATTTAAAGCATAATTTGAAATATATAAAGTCATAAAACTTGTAAAACGAAATACACACAAAACACACATATGTATGTATGTATGTATGTTTGTTGCTGTTGGCATTCCGTCAGTTACTACGACGAGGGTTCCAGTTGATCCGATCAACAGAACAGCCTGCTCGTGAAATTAACGTGCAAGTGGCTGAGCACTCCACAGACACGTGTATCCTTAACGTAGTTCTCGGGGAGATTCAGCGTGGCACAGAGTGTGACAAGGCTGACCCTTTGAATTACAGGCACAACAGAAACAGGAAGAAAGAGTGAGAAAAGGTTGTGGTGAAAGAGTACAGTAGGGTTCATCTAATCGACTGGCCTCCTCCTCCCCACAAAATTCAGGCCTTGAGCCTGGAGTAGAAAAGAATATTAGTGTTTAAGGCGGCGAGTTGGCAGAATGGTTAGCACACCGAGCAAAATGCTTAACGGCATTTCTTTGGTCTTTACGTTGCTGTTATTATTATTATTATTATTATTATTCAGGTCATTGCCTGGAATCAAACTCGGAATCTTGGGGTTAGTAGCCCGCGCTCTTAACCACTACGCCATATAGCCGTGGGGATATATCCGTCAAATGTAAATAATGTACTTAATTCCTCATCTCTTAAATATAGAACTATACATGTTTTAAGGTAGTGAAAGCGGCAATGTTGTTTATATTTAAATATTACTCTGGTCAGATTCAAGATTAGATAAGAGGTTCAATAGCCTCAGATACTACGCTGTATAATTACTCTCACAGTCACGTAATTTCACATAATACCATATGCTGCGATGCTGTTGTTTAACCCTAGGTTCGTCCTGGTGGAAACAAGCTGGGTTACCTTTTTTTAATATTCAGAGATAGTTAATCTAGAGTACATTTATCTAATGTCCCTCCCTAGTTTCGAAAGTGCCGTTTGGTTGTTATTTTAAGCAAATCAAATGATCCTGTTGAGCGGTCATGGACAAACTGCACCCCGCGTCACTTTCTGAATAACACGCCTAACGAAAAATTACCGTGAATTTTTTTTTTTAAGTAGTGTGGCCCGCCTGAGGCTGACTCATGCGGCCCGTTTCAATTAACTAATTGATTATTTGATTTAATCGCTAGGTCAATCAGTCAACTAGGTTTGTTAAAGCCCTTTCGTCGCCATTCGCGACCTCATCAACGCCGTGACCGCTCTACTTCAAACCGAACGATTAATAAAAAGAATAAATTAGCTAATTAGTTAAACGGTTAACTAACTGACTAGTAATAACAAAAGAAGTGAAACAGAACCAGTGCACGTACTTATTATTGATATAATTACCCACCCAAGATAGAACAATACAATATTAAACGGTTACAGGTTTAGAGTACTGCTACGAGAAAAGTAGCGAAATAAAGAGGTCAGAGCGTTCTCTATATCGAAGGCAGGTCACGAAAACGACAATAGTGAAAGATATTTGGGTGATATAGAAACGAGAGAAATGGGGAAAGGCTGGTGAAATAGTAGACGAGACATGAATGACGGCCGAGATGAAAGACAAACAACAATAACCGACAAGTAAAAACGAACACGAGTAAATGAGAAAATGTAACTTTGTGGGAGAGGAATGTATATGGATGTATATGGCTAAAAGTGATAAGATGACGTTGTATAAATAATAGTTGTGGAGAACATGTCTCCACCGGTCCATTTATACGGAATACATCGGCGGCGTGTTGTGTATTCATTTCAGAGTCCACTCCTACTTGGAGATATGGGTGGATGCCTTATGTGTAAAGCAGTTGGTGAGTTATATAACAACAACAACAACAATAATAATAATTTTTTAAGTCCACAATGTTTCAGTTTCTCTTTTAGACTAAAGAAAAAAAAAATACTTGCAAAACACACACACACACATCATGACATTTCCTGACACCATCATCATTATCATCGTTGTTGTTGTTGCATTAACGTCCATTTTTTCCAAGCTTGCATCAGTTAGAATTCGCTGAAGCGTAGTTTCTAAGGCTGGATAACTTTCCTGTAGCCAACCATCACTTGTTTCCTTCCAAGGTAAAATTTCCTCGTGTCTGGACCATGTCTTCACCCGCGCCGGAGCCACGTAATAAAAGAGCACCCGTGCCGGCACCACGTAAAAAGCACCCAGTCCACTCTGTAAAGTGGTTGGCGATAGGAAGGGCATCCAGCCGTAGAAACCATGCCAAAACAAACGACGAGAACTTGGTGCAACCCTCCGGAGAGCCAGCTCCTGACAATCATCCAAATAATACCAGCATGGAGAACGGACGTTAAATGATGATGATGATGATGATGAGGATGAGGAGGAGGAGGAGGAGGAGGAGGAGGAGGGGGGGAGAGGGGGAGGAGGATGTAGAAAGTTGTTTGTTTACCTTTCAGTAAGTTAATCATTTTCCCTGACCTGGCGATCTTTATCGGGGACTTTCCACTGTAAGTGGTCAAGAGAGGGTCCGCACCGAACGCTAGCAGTAACCGTACCATTTCCAGATGGTCGTTTTCCACTGCATCATGAATTGGTCTGAAAAATAATAATACAACACAAAAACACATTAGCCATGAAATGAAGAAATATTATAGAAAATACTAGAATAATATTCAAAACAAGATTATCAACCAATTAAGTCAACAAACTAGTAAAAGTAGCATCTGTGCCCAGCGTCGCCTTCCTGGCACTTGTGCCGGTGGCCCGTGTAAAGACATTCGAGCGAGATCGTTGCCAGTGCCGCCGAACTGGCTCCTGTGCAGGTAGCACGTAGAATACACCATTTTGAGCGTTGCCAGTACCACCTGATTAGCCTTCGTGCCGGTGTCACGTAAAAGCACCCGCTACACTCTCTGAGTGGTTGGCGTTAGGAAGGGCATCCAGCTGTAGAAACCCTGCCAGATTAGATTGGAGCCTGGTGTAGCCATCTGGTTGCACCAGTCCTCAGTCAAATCGTCCAACCCATGCTAGCATGGAAAGCGGACGTTAAACGATGATGATGATGATGGATTCAGTGGGGCGATTTGTCCAGTCCAATGCAACGCTTCCACACCAAATGTCTCGATCGACCATAGAAGTCTTCAACATCTTCAGCTAGGCATCCAGTGTCTTCCGCAAGTTGATCGTTGTATCTGCTCTTCTATCTCGATGCATGGGTTTCCAACGAAGGAGATGGCTGGACATTTCATCCTCGCTTCTCTATCTTTGTCCTACACAACGCATTCTTTATTCTCTGACGATCCAGTTGATAGTAGGAGGACTGCCAGGCAGTCGCTGCTTTGTAAAGTGTTGCTGTACTAATGGTCTAACGCCCACCAAATCCCGCCACACAACTAATTCGTGTATATATATATATATATATATATATATATATATATACATACATACACACATTTCCACGCAGTGCTAAATATTACTCTTTCGTATCATACTTATTCCTCAACATTTATTTATGTGTTTTCTTTTCTTTTTTTTTGTTTATTTATCTATTTATTTGTCTGAGATGTTTGATAAAAAGATATTTGCATATCCTTTCGTGCGAAATATCTTCTTCGTATTGCTTTTATTGCCGCTTCGCTTAGCAATAATCGACACGATCTACCTTTTCACTATACCACTCTTCGCAAATTCGTGGGCTTTGTGCCAAAATTAGAAACACCACTACGATTACTACAATTATTATTATTATTATTATTATTATCATTATTATTATCATAATAAAGGCAGTGAGCTGGTAGAATCGTTAGCACGCCGAGTGAAATGCTTAAAAGTATTTCGTCTGTCTTTACGTTCTGAGTTCAAATTCCGCTTGAGGTCGACTTTGCCTTTCATCCTTTCGAAGTCGATAAAATAAGTACCAGTTGCATACTGTGGTCGATGTAATCGACCTACTCCACGCCCCCAAAATAGCTGGTCTTGTGGCAGAATTTGAAAGCATTATTATTATTATTATTATTATTATTATTAAAGACGGCGAGCTGGCAGAATCGTTAGCACACCGGGCAAAATGCTTAGCGGCATTTCGTCCGTCTTTACGTTCTGAGTTCAAATTCCGCCGAGGTCGACTTTGCTTTTCATTCTTTCAGGGTCGATAAATTAAGTACCAGTTAAGTACTGGGGTCGATGTAATCGACTTTCCCCTTCCCCCAAATTCCAGGCCTTCTGTCTACAGTAGAAAGGATTATTATTATTATTATTATTATTATTATTATTATTATTATTATTATTATTATTACACAGATGGCGAACTGGCAGAATCGTTAGCACTTGAGGTAAAATGCTAAGCGGCATTTCAACCATTTTTACGTTCTGTGTTCAAATCCCACTGAGATCGACTTTCTGCTGCAGCTGATGTCGCTTGCATTATTGTTATTACGTGATTCCAGAGAGATCAATCAAAGGAAAACTATTTCGTTTGCGACTCTCCGAGCACGGATCTGCCAAAGATAAGCAGGAATTCTTCCTCGAGTGGAAGCTAATTCGTAAATGTCAGAAAAGAATCTAGCGAGCGAACGTAAACAGAGAACGGCGTCTGAAGACGTGTCGAGGCAAGGGTTAGGTGGGTGGACGTACTTTGCACCGACCGACCGACCGACATCTCACCATTATGTATGTGTGTGCGCGCGTGAAATACATTAGATGGAATGTGCATCCTCATTAAACACAAGTACAAGAATGTTTCCCATAACAACATAAACGAATTTGATTAAATTTAAACACAAACATGCGAAAAGTGAAAAATACGAAGGCGCGCACACGCACACACATATTTCGCGTTATCTCGAAGCATCTCAGTTCTTATGATGTACACACACACACATATATATTACGTCATAAGAATTTAGAAACTTCGACAGAACGTGAAATCATTCGATTTCCTGGCTCTTGTGCGGGTGGCACATAAAATACACCATTTTGAGCGTGGCCGTTGCCAGTACCGCCTGACTGGCCTTCGTGTGGGTGACACGTAAAAGCACCCAATACACTTTCTGAGTGGTTGGCGTTAGGAAGGGCATCCAGCTGTAGAAACTCTGCCAAATCAGATTGGAGCCTGGTGTTGCCATCTGGTTTCACCAGTCCTCAGTCAAATCGTCCAACCCATGCTAGCATGGAAAGCAGACGTTAAACGATGATGATGATGTGAAACTCGAATTAGAAAACTCTATAACAATCCGTTCTTTTATAGGCATAGGGCCTAATAAATCTCTATAGTTAGCATCATGTAAGTACGGGGATAAACAGTTAAACATCGTCATTCATCTTTCCACATACTGCTGCACTTCATACGGAAGTTTTTCGTTCTCCAAAGTTGTCTTGGTGTATAAGTCGGCCTGTGGTTTTTCCTTTTTTTGCTTTAATATTTTGTTCTGGAAAATTCGACTTATATGCCAGAAAGCACCGACAGTTTTCTTCACAACCACGCAATATTAATGGGAGCAGTGGAACCAATTCCCTAACGCCCATTGTACTGCACGTATGTATTTTATTGACCATGTACCGGAAGGACAAAAGAGACCTAAGGCTAGAAATGTTTGTTGTGAGAGAGTACTATTGTTATTTGTACCAAATAACAATAATAATAATCCTTTCTACTATAGGCACAAGGCAGGGATTTTGTGATGAGGAGGATAGTCGATCACATCGACCCCAGTACCCAACTGGTACTTACTTTATCGATGCCGAAAGGATGAAAGGCAAAATCGACTTCGGCGGAGTTTGAACTAAGAACGTAGCGACGGGCGAAATACCGCGAAGCATTTCGTCCAGCGTGCTAACGGTTCTGCCAGCTGCCACCTTAATAATAATAATAAATTATTATTATTATTATTATTATTATTATTTCTACTGAAGGCACAAGGCCTTGAAAATTTTTTTTTGTGGGGGGGGGGGGACTAGTCGATTACATCAACCCCAGTGCGTAACTGGTACTTATTTTATCCACCCCGAAAGGATGAAAGGCAAAGTCGATCTCGGCGCAATTTGAACTCAGAACGTAAGGACGGACGATATGCCGCGTGTTACTGATTCTGCCAGCTCGCCACCTTTGCAATAATAATAATAATAATAATAATAATAATAATAATAATAGTTTCTGATTTAGGCCCGAGGACAGTAATTTTGATGGGAGAGGGGGGGTTAGTCAAGAACATAACCCCCCACCCACCACCTCCACCAGTACTCAACTGGTACTTATTTTATCGACCCCGTATGAAATGCAAAGTCAACCTCGGCGGCATTTGAACTTGGAGCGTAAAGTCGTAAGAAAGTCGCTGAGCATTTTCACCGACTTGCTTCGAATTCTGCTCGCTCACCGCCTCGATAAGAATACTAATAGTAATAGGAATAACAACGATGATGATGATGATGATGATGATGATTCAAAGGACTTTTACATTTTGTTTTAACCAACCCACCCCCCCGCCCCCGTTTTTTGTGAAAGTGAAACTAAGAACTCGTTAGATGAGAGAGAAATAAATATTTATTCATTTATAAATAAATAAATATAGAAATAGGCTACCACGAGAAGCAAGAAGAAAAAAATTTTAAAAACGGTAGGAATAATGATGAAAGCGAAAAACAGACGTTCGTTTTACGGAAGGAAAGGAACGAGAGAGAGAGAGAGTGAAAGAGATGAAAGAATGAGAGACAGAGAGAGAGAGACAGTTATAGATGAAAAGATTGATGGAGAGAAAGAGGAAACGATAAAGAGAGAACGACATCGAGATAGAAAGAGATGTATTTGTATAGAGGGGGGGGGGGAGTGAAAAGAGGGGGAGAGACAGGGAGAGGAAGAGAATGATTACATCAGACATCGAGTTTTTGGCATCGATTATTTGTAATGTGTCTCCTGCCGCAATAAAACAGCAGGATATAGAAATGGCGGCCTCCTCCTGTGATGGATGCAAGGCCAGCCATAGCGAGAAACGTTCAACGAACGAAGCTGATGGAGAGAGAACAACAACATATATATATATATATATATATATATATATATATATATATATATATATATATATACATGTGTGTGTGTGTGTGTGTATGTGTGTGTGTGTATGTGTGTGTGTGTGTGTGTGTGGAGGTACGTATGTGGTGTGTGTATGTCTCACTGCTGTCGTTATTACGTGTGAGTATGTACACGGATGGCGAGATGAAGAGGAGAAGGATGCTGGGTGAGA
>NC_142946.1:46884575-46886022 GCF_046866305.1 Octopus bimaculoides
TAACGAACATCTTGATAAAGACCAGAATGTTTTGGTATTGTTAGAAATCGTTGAGATTTGCTGCCGTGTTGTTTGTATTTCTGTTGCTGTTGTAATTCTACGGTGATCAAAAGAGTGAATACGTCCATCTATCCATCCCTATCAGTCTGTCTATCTATCTATCTATCCATCCCTATCAGTCTGTCTATCTATCTATCTATCCATCCCTATCAGTCTGTCTATCTATCTATCTATGCCTATCAGTCTGTCTATCTATTCATTCATCCATATATACTCTTTTACTTGTTTCAGTCATTTGACTGCGGCCATGTTGGAGCACCGCCTTTAGTCGAGCAAATCGACCACAGGACTTATTCTTTGTAAGCCTAGTACTTATTCTATCGGTCTCTTTCTGCCGAACCGCTAATGTTACGGGGACGTAAACACACCAGCATCGGTTGTCAAGCGATGGTGGGGAGACAAACACGGACAAAATACATACATATATATATATATATATATATATATATATATATATATATATACGACGGGCTTCTTTGAGTTTCCGTCTACCAAATCCACTCACAAGGCTTTGGTCGGCCCGAGGCTATTAGTAGAAAACACTTGCCCAAGGTGCCACGCAGTGGGACTGAACCCGAAACCATGTGGCTGGTAAGCAAGCTACTTACCACACAGCCACTCCTGCGCCTATATGTTTATAAGTATTTAAAACACACTCACATACCCTTTTAGCTTTTAATTGTTCCAGTTATTAGACTGCGGTCATGCTGGGGCACCACCCTGAAAATTTTTATCGTCGAACAACCCAGTACCTATTCTTTTTAATTTAGCATTAAAATTAACTGCAATTGTTGTCAGGGGCCGTTTAGCTAAATGGCAGAGCACTCAGCCGATATCTGAGGGGTACAAGTTCGATTCCCATAGCCACCTGCTGGCAACTTTTTCCTGTCTTATAAGGGTAAACACCCAATCTTTCTCTGCTGTTCTTACAGCCTTACAACGTTCCAAACTTATATACTTGTTTGTTTGTTTGTTATATATATATATATATATATATATATATATATATATATATATATATATCAAGGAATATGTCCCAAAAGCATTAATAGCTTACTCCAGGAAACATCTGCTCAAAGTGGTCATTGTTTGATCTGAGAATCTGAGATTTTTAAACACTTGGATTGTTGTTGAAGAGGAGTTCCATCACGAATTATTTTGCAAAAACTCGGTGATACAACAGGGATGTAAGTTAAGTGCTTATATACTACACCATAAGCTGTATTACTTACTGACTGCACCCCACTCTTCCTTCCCGTCTCTAACTTGAAACAGGTTTCGGGCAATTAGAGATAAGAGCCACTTCTACTTATATTGTAAGAATGCACAATTTTTCACAATTGCAGTCACGTGAACAAGACGTTAAATAATGATATTGCACCGACGG
>NC_142946.1:46896522-46919022 GCF_046866305.1 Octopus bimaculoides
GGTGGGGGACTTAGTGAGTGAGAGAGTGCTGAACGATAAACGATTTTTTTAAAGCTTAAACTGTGACTCACTAATCAGTTTAACTTCAGGCAAGAGTGGTAACGAAATTCGCACTTCATATATAATAATGATGATAATAATAATAATAATAATAATAATAATCCAGGGATGGAGTTTATAGACATTTTAATGCATCGCTACGTGCGTTTCCACAAACCACGTTTCTTACGATGATAGTCCGTATTCCTGGGATGATTACAATACAGTCCGTAGTATTCATGGACATCCGGTTGATCATAGTTCTTGTGTTCATTTCTTCAGGCGATATGGCACAGATAATTTGACATTATTCTTGAATTCTGCATGCAAAATCATATAAGATACAACTATTATTTTGTCTTGGGACAAATTCTTTGTTGATTTCTTTATTCTTATCGTAGTTTACAAATCCAAGCATGAAAACGTTACTCAACTTTGGAGTTTTGGAGACAGACAGCCCCTTTTCAGACACACAGATACACACATGCACTTATATATTAATGATGTACACAAATACATGACATGTATACACAATACTGAAGTACGCATAAAGTAAACACATGCAGGTAAATATATTAATATAACAAATCAGTGAAGAGACAAAAGAAACAGTAAGAGGATACATGTTGATTTTAATAGGTATTTCTGTTTATTTAGAAACCTACAATGAACATGTCGGACGCTAAACTATAAATTTCACAGTGTACAACCTTAAAGTTGACACCGCTCCGCTAAACGCAGAAAGTTTGTCTCACTATTGGCTAAGAATACCCAGTTTTTTCGATTTTTAAATCTCTAACTTTTTTCTCCACATCAAAGCAATGAAATTGGAAGGCTACACTATTATAGCCGATTTTGAGATCGTTTACTTTCTTTTTAAAAAATGCATATTTTGCGAATGAAAAAAAAAACTAGATCCAGTATCTCCTCCCTCTTCCCACCAAAAGTCGTTTTTGGAGAAAAGCATAACATTTCTTCTATCTTCAGGCTCAGCGTGTATACAGAGATTGTTATATTGTGGAGTGTATACTGTGTGCATATCACGCCCGTATATATTCCCATTGTGTATGTATATTTACATATTGAGATTTCAAATACAAACAAATTCAGTACTCACACATTTTCTTTCCTTCTTTCTTTTTCTGTTTCTTTCTATATTTATTTATTTATTTATTTATTGTTCTTGCAGGTAACTCCAACCATGAGTTGCGGCTACAAAGAAAGGGTGTTTAATATGCCTGTTAGACAACCGTCGAAAGGTGCCATGCCGTCTGAAGTTGATTGTCAACAGCCCCCACAGATAAACGGCGACACTATGGCCAAGCAACATGCCAGTCAGATACGGCTTCCTCCCAAGAAAGACTTTCGGTCGGATACAGAACAGTTGCAGCAACAGATCCAGAAGGTCTCTCCATTTCCTTCTGTCCACGCTCTGCGCAATACCGACAGTCCCCTTGACCTGTCGGTTAAAACA
Organism: Octopus bimaculoides; assembly: GCF_046866305.1. Taxonomy (NCBI): domain Eukaryota; kingdom Metazoa; phylum Mollusca; class Cephalopoda; order Octopoda; family Octopodidae; genus Octopus; species Octopus bimaculoides. Next base: position 46,898,036 of record NC_142946.1, read on the forward strand.
CGCAAGCGTAGTCCAGACACTACGATATTTGATCCATTCCTCAGTGGATTATCACCAATGAAGAGACCTAAAGTCCCCTCCCAACTAGCCCCACCCAGCCCTCTGGATTTAACTAAAACCAAGAACTCGTCATTCAAACAAATACCAGGAAGTATGATGACACCACCTTTTCTTGTGCAGAACTCTTACGTATATAAAACCGCGGCACTCAAGACAGTATCACCGAAACCAAAATCTAACAAGCCGTCCAAATGTAAAGAAGTTCCTAGCCCTTTAAAATCAATGTCAGATACTGTCGGTAGCAATCGAATGGCTAATAATCAAACTGCTAATCGATTCAAATTAAACGCAGGTTACATTGGTTATCCTCCATTATTTGTTCCAACAACAAGCAGCGTTTCATCGCCGCCTTCCCTCTCCAGTAAATCTCCTTTAGCTCACCCTGATGCTCGTTCCGGTTTGCAAATGTCTCCGACTGTGCGTGATTTTCCGACTGATTCCCTCAAATCTCAGCGAAATCTCCAAGCTACTTCAGGACACACATCGTCACCATCGTACGATTCACAGCACTGTCTAACATTAGCACGTTCTCATTCATCGCAACATCACCAACAGCAATACCAGTACAATCAGCAGCGGCAACAGCAACAACAATCACAGCACCATTTTCAACCACACCAGACCTCACATCAGACTTCACGACAGATGCAGGTAACCAACCAGAGGGGCCAACTATTCCCCCAGCAAACCTCAAACCCTTATCTCCCAGGCCCTCAACCATCACAAACGCTGACATCCTCTCAACGCCAGTTACCACCTTCACCACACCATCATCGGTTGAGAGATCAAGAACTTTCTCAGCACCATCAACAGCAGTCACAACAACAGCGGCTGCAACAACAGATCACGCATCAACAACAACAACAACAACAACAACGTTTACAGCAACATTATGTTTCACATCGCCACCAAACATCTCCTCTTCACTCATCTTCATCTCTGTCTTCGCCAACGACAGTGACAATAGCATCAGCATCAACGCCATCACTTCCCTCTTCATCGACTTCTTCTTCTGCACGTGTCTCGAACTTATTATCAGGAAGGGCAGCTAGTCACACCGACGTTGGCAACATGACCGCCAGTATGTCAGCAAAAGTATTTCCCTTCCATCAAATGGAGGCTAAGAAGTTTGAAAATTGTTCTACAGCTGGCAAATCCCATACGAATGGTAGTAGCTCGGGTGCAGACTTGACATCGCTTCGTTACAGCCCCGACAGCACTAACTGCTCTATAGCCAAACGTAACACAACAGATCTACATGCACAGTCGGCAGCACGTCTCGTCGCTCGCCATCAATCACAGCTGACGCCGATGGCTGCTCAGATGCATTTGTCAAGCCAAGAAAAATCCAATATTCAATTGATGCAGGCTGGTAAAAGTTCTTCAAACAAGCTTAGCTCTCTTGCGTCGATATCCTCATACCAACAGCATCAACAACAGAAGATGTATGTACCGGGTCCTGTGACTCAGTCTATTGCTTCACAGAAAAATAGTTCAGAAAACAGCAAAAGACACAGTACAAACAGTAGCGGAGCTTTGACTTCATTGTCACCGAGCAAGCAAGCTCTGATGATGGAGTCACAATTAAACAAAGCTTATCCTTCATACCAACAACAACAAAGGCTACTGTATATGTCTAACCAAACTCCCTTTGCACCTGTTCCCTTATCTTTATCGTCACCCTCATTGTCTTCATCTACGACCACCACTGATGTCAACTCAACTTCACTTACATCCGTCCTCAACATTTCAAAATCTTCAATTCCGCACGGTGTGCAGAAACAACAGAAGCAGTCTTTTGGAGGAAGTCAGTCGCATTACTCTGCTGGCTCCGGTGTCGAAGTCACTTACAACAGCGCTAACAATAACAGCAGCAGTAGTAGTAGTAGTAGTAGCAGTAGTAATAGTACTTCTACCACCACAACAGCCAATAATCACTTAAATCTAAAATCTCCGTTGCATTCAGCAATGGACTCTCTGAAGTCTGTTGATTCTAATGATGACGTCAGGATTATCAGTCCAACGACCAGCTGTAATAGCAGACAACCTAAAGATGTACCAATTATCAACGTGATTTCAGATTCTAACAGCTCATCATCTGAAAGATCTTCCCTGAAGGTTGTCCACAGTAACAGTAGTGGTGCTAATTCCAAGGAATACCAGAACTCGTCGAATGCTGCTGATTCTATTCCACCATATAGCACTCCTTTGTCGATAAATATTCCAAGTGATATCTCTGCAGAAGCCTCCCATTCTTCAGCTAGTAACAAGAAAGTAGATGTTATAATAACCAAATCTGCCTCTGAAAGCAAAGATCCAAAACTTGGTTCTAGGAAGCATATTATAATGAATGCTGTCAATCAAGATGAAGCGCTGAAAAAGGCGTTCCACGTGGAAAACGGAATTGTAACCGTCAACCCGCACGAAGAAAGCATATCAGAATCTTCTCTTATCAGTATTAGCCCAACACCATCGCCAAAAATGCCGATATTAAGTCCTCAACACAAGAACCCGCCTCGTGTCGGTTCACCATCCACAAGCGAGCCGCCGCCATTGGAACCTAGTTCAGCTACGTTTGTAGACAACTCGAGCCCAGATGCATTTATCCAAGATAATGCTGAAATAATAATGAGGCCAGCTCTCGAAGTGAAACGGAACTCCACAAATGGTATACCTCAAAATCTAAAACCTTCAATTCCTTACATTCATGAATCTATGTATCGCCCTCATTTTACACATCAGGAAGTTCCTCATCCGCTTTACGGTCACCCAATGTCATATCCGTCGGCTTTCAATAATCCGAACCTACATCTTCCATATATGCCGATCAGTTTGCCAACAGAGAACTCTCCTCTCCAGACAAATAGACTTCAGGACGGCATTAGACATCCGAAAACTGCCATGGACAGTATGAGAGATAAACGGGACGGTTTTAGTGGGCGCAGTACTATACGGAATAAAAACATCCCTGTTGCTAATGTTGCGCCCATAGTTCAAGTGAAACAACATCATAAAACTGCAATCACCTCAAACAACAGCCTTCACAATAGTGTTAATGTTAGCCACAGCCTTCATATCAACCACCGAACTAATAACAGTAATACTAATAATAATAACAGTAACAGCAGTAATAACAACAACAACAACAGTAATATTAATAGTAGTGGTGTTATTAATAATAATAATAGTAATAATATTAATAATGGTAACAATAATAACAGTAATAATAACAGCAACAACAAGAATAACATGAACAGAAGTAACAACAGCAACTCTAGAAGCCCTTCAGAGGAACCGAAAATAATTTCTGTATCGACTGATAGCAATAGTCGTCGATCGAGTACGGACTCAAAATGTGCCAACAAAGGCAGGGATTCCAGCGATAAAGTCGCTTCTCCGATGCCACGCACATTTTTCTCTACTAAAAACATCATCTCAATGATTCAAAATTCTGACAGTGATAACATTTTGGAATCTACAGTGCAGATGTGCTGTGATGCCAACACTCCCAAGGGGAAGATGTCACTGAAAGACGCTATCAATACTCTGCTAGAGAAACACTGCCAAGAATTACACGTGGACACGGACAATTCCGATAAGATTTCCTCGTGTATGTCGTCATCTAAATCTAGCGATGTTGAAATTATTGAAAATCCTTTCCAGAAAGTTGATGATGATGACGACGATGACGATATTATTATTACTGGTACTGAAACGAGGAGCAAACCAGACGAACCTGCGACGTCAGACATGAAGGAACAATCGCTCGGGAAACAACACAATGGCAATTATGATGTCATCGCTGCCCCGGATTATTCATCAAATTTTCAATCAAACCGCATTCCAAATGAACGCGATGCACATCACCGCTTGAGACAGAAACTTTTAGGTTCAGTAAACGAAACGTCTAACAACAACAACAACAACAACAACAACAATAACAACAACAACAACACATCAACTGATTCCTACCATCGGTGGAACGAATCTGATGACCAAATTATAGATTCCAACAAACCACAACATTCTCACATATCATCTGCCGTTCACATTTCTGCTGAACATCCTGGGAATTTTACGGAAATACCTTTTCAGCGGGATAAGTTTCCATGGGATACCTCAAATACTCTAAATAAAAGAAAAAATGTGGAGGTAAAGCATAAACTTTTTTTTCTTTTTTCTTTTTTAATGATTTGATGGTTTATATGTTATTAGCCAATCCATTCTAAACACAGATGTTTATTTATATTTCTGGCTCAGATTTCGTTTTAATCAGTTTCTTAGCGTGATATGAAATTAATCAGATTATTGCGACACAGAGCGGCGAGCTGACAGAATCGTAAGAATGTCAGGGGAAAAAAAATAAATGCTTTGTGTCATTTGTTCCTAACGCTTTACGTTCTGAGTTCAAATCTCGCCGAGGTCAGCTGTGCCTTTCACATTTCCGCAACTGATAAAATAAAGTACCAATCTTGTTCTAGGATCGAAGATATCGACTAACACCCTCCGATTAAAATTGCTACCCCTGTACCTGAATGAGAAGCCATTTAGGGCGGCGTGTTGGCAGAACCATTAATTAGAGTGTAGGAAAATTACTTTGCTGTATTTATTCCGACTATTTCAGAGTTCACTTCCTGTTGAGGTCAACTTTACCTTTTCTCCTTTCATTCGGTGTTGATAATAAATACACAGGGCGGCGAGCTGGCAGAAATGTTAGCACGCCGAGCGAAATGCTTAGCGGTATTTCGTCTGTCTTTACGTTCTGAGTTCAAATTCCGCCGAGGTCATCTTTGCCTTTCACCCTTTCGGGGTCGATAAATTAAGTACCAGTTACGCACTGGGGTCGATATAATCGACTTAATCCGTTTGTCTGTCCTTGTTTGTCCCCTCTGTGTGTAGCCCCTTGTGGGCAGTAAAGAAATAGGTATTTTGTCTGTCTTTACGTTCTGAGTTCAAATTCCGCCGAGGTCATCTTTGCCTTTCACCCTTTCGGGGTCGATAAATTAAGTACCAGTTGCGTACTGGTGTCGATATAATTGACTTTTGTCTTTCCTTGTTTGTCCCCTCTGTTTATCCCCTTGTGGGCAATAAAGAAATAAGAAACGTTAGCACGCCGGGCGAAATGATTACCGGTATTTCGTCTGCCGGGTCGATAAATTAAGTACCAGTTGCGTACTGGGGTCGATCTAATCATCTGCCTCCCCCCCTCCCCCAAATTTCGGCCCTTGTGCCTAGAGCAGAAAAGAATATACAGAGTGGCAATAAAGCTACTATACAATTACTTACAATAAAAAAGCAAATCAGAAGTATCGAAGCAGGTGGCTTTCAGTTCGAACATTATTGGTAATTAATTTACTCTTGTTTACCATTGCGTTTTATTGTTATTAACCAGAACCATTTAAATAATTAATTTAAGGACTGTTCATTAGTTGGTTTATCTTAATTGTTATTGTAAGTAACTGGATAATGACTTTATTGCCACCCTGTATAAAATATCCTTTTCTACTCTTGGCACAAAGCCCGAAATTTTGGGGGAGGGTGGGCACTCGATTAGATCGACCCCAGGACGCAACTGGTACTTAATTTATCGATCCCGAAAGGATGAAAGGCAAAGTCGACCTCGGCGGAATTTGAACTCCGCCCGGCGTGCTAACGTTTCTACCAGCTCGCCGTGTTAGAAAGGATTATTAGTTTGGTTATCGTTAGCAGAAACGTTAGCATGCCGGACGAAGTATTTAGCGGCATTTCGTCCGTCTTTAAGTTCTGAGTTCAAATTCCGCCCAGGTCAACTTCGCCATTCATCCTTTCAGAGTTGATGAAATAAGAGATAAGTATCAGTCAAGTACTGGGGGTGGATGTAATCGACTAGCCCCGACCCCTTCCCGGCGAAATTTCAAGCCTTCTCTCTATAGTAGAAAGAATAGTTAATTTGGATCTTTTTTAAAACGGGGGGCCACATTTTTCATTAACGAAACACTTTGAAACTTGGAACACTGGTAGAATGTGTCATATAAAACATCTTTTTCTCTTAGTCTTCTTAAAAAAAAAAGAAATCCCTAAGTTATTCCATGTTAAAGTTGTCGTATTTCTGTAATTTCAACCAATCACTGACGTCCATTCAGCCGATATACATTAAGTGCCGACTACATAAACAAACGATTCTGAAACAATTCTATCGGTGATAGGGTTAGGGTAAAACAGCAAATTTAAAAAGAAAAAAGCAAAACGAAGCTATGGAAATTAAATACGCTTTACACCGCTTAATCAGCCAAAGGAGTAAATATAAACAACTGAATACTTGTCAGTGATTGGTTGAAATTATCGAAATAAGACAATTTTTTACATGAAATAAATTCGAATACAAAAATATTTTTCTGTTCTATAACACAAAATAGATAAGTATACGAAATTTGAAAGTCTTTCGGTACCAAAAACACTACGTAAAACATTAATGAAAACTGTGGCCCCCGTTTTGAAATAGATCTGTTAATTTGGTAATGTATTGCTTTCAGTCATAAAAGGTTACTTTTATAGTTGAAAGAGGACAGCGCGAAATAGTGAGAACAAGTCTTTTGGTCATGTTTATTTGCTTCCACCAAAAACATCGCCTTTCAAAATTTAATAATATAAAAAAGAAACAAAAACGAGACAAAAACTAAAACAACAACAACAAATACGGCGATTTAATCATTCCGAACTTAGCATTCCTTTGAGTATTATTATGGAATTGATGTCAAATACTTTTGAAAGTACAGGGTTAGTTAATAATGCCGTTATAGTTATTACAGATGTCGCAAAAAAAAAAAAAAAATGAAAAGAAAAATGTCCAACGTATGCTGCTGCTGATTTCATTTCCCAAAACAACTTTTAAAGCATTTTGTTAATTGTTGGCAAAATAATAATAATAATAATAATAATAATATAAAGTAGAAAGCTACAACAAGAAAGAAAAAAAAAGCATTCCTGTAAACTATAAAACGTAACATATTACTAATATTACTTGTGGAGGGCCTCATGTGATTTAAAACTACCATAAGTTATATAATTATAGACGGATTTTGTGTTTTAATTTTATCGTTAGCTGAGAGTAGAACGAAAATTACATTAACAGTAAAACGTCAAGAGATTTTCTTTCTTTCTTGTAACTATTCCTTCCCCCCCCCCCCTTCCTCCCACCCTTCGGGTTTTGTCATTTTGTCGTCAATATATTACATGACTTGTATTAACTAACTGATTTATTAGTCAGCCAGCCAGCTACAAGTTCTGCTGCTACCGTTATGTCATCGACCCTTTAAAAAAAAAAAAGCTGAAATCTACCTCCGTTGGCTTCATTTACAAACAGACAAAAAACATTCAGTAGAAATAATCTAAGCTGTAAAAAAGACTTAACTCCAGATATTTCCTGATGTGCCCACCCTCCGCCCTTTTAAGTCTCACTCTGTTTTACTAGCAGCCAGCCAATACAACCTGCTAACGTAGGAAACTAGTTAAGTCTTATGTTGGCAATAAACATGACCGCTCTGACCAGCCATTTAATACTTTGCTTAGCTGTCTTTTCCTGACTTACAATAATAATCGCCGCTGCTTCTAGTGTTATTTTCACTTGTCCTAGATTTTTTGACTTCCATTGTTCATTGTTGCTATTTCCATGAAAGTATTGAATATAATAACCAAGTACGTTTGTATTTAAATATTGTACACTTCAAACATTTTTACTTATTTATCACAAGCATTCGTTTTCTTTCATTCACCCTATGTAGTTATTTTTATTTATTTATTTATTTTATTGTTATCATTATTAAGGCAGCGAGCTGGCAGAAACTTTAGCACGCCGGGCGAATTGCTTAGCGGGATTTCGTCTGCCGCTACGTCTTGAGTTCAAATTCTGCCGAAGTCGACTTTTCTTTTCATCCTTTCGGGGTCCATAAATTAAGTACCAGTTGAACACTGTGGTCGATGTAATCGACTCATCCTCCCCCTTAAAATAGCTGCCCTTTTGGCAAAATTTGAAACCATTATTATTATAATTATTGCTATTTCTATTCACTGCAAATTTTTCGCCATCATTTGCGTTCGTATTAAGACTTTTATGGGCAATTTCGCCTTTATTTCCTGTTAAGTGTACATTTTACGTTCGGGATATTTTCAAAACACGGTTCAACCCCTCTCCCGCAAGCGACTTTTCTGTTGGCAATTTGGCTAATTGATATTATACGATTCTCTGAGCCAAATTATATTGTTTGTGGTAATGTACCTGACTGTAAATTGAATATTTCTCATTAATTTGATGCCATTTCCCTCTAGATACGATTTCGGTGCCGTTTGTTTGTTTAACATTTGTAAAAGACCGTTGAGTGTTTCCAGTAGAGAAGGAATGCTGAAGACATATCTTAAATTGATGTAGCTGGTGTTGGAGTCTCACTCCCGTCCGTCTACATTCTGGGTTCAAATTTCAGTACGATCGACTTTACTTTTCACTCTTCGTTGATAAAATAACTTCTCTAAATCCTTTCCTACGAAAAAAAACTGACTTCTGCTTAATCAAAAGAATGACCTTGACGGATCCTTTGCTCGACGTATTGCTTAGGGGAGAAATGGGTAAGATTGTACCTGAAAGAGAAACGAAAGAGCTCAGCAGGCAGTAATTAGTTATGGCAAGGCGCAATATAGTACTTAGCTCAAAGGATATTCACTAGTCCGGTTACAGTGGCTTAAATTCATAAAAAATATTGGTTTAGTATCATATGAATAAAAGAAAATAGAATCATGAAGGACTTACACATATTGTAATATGGGAAGTTGTAGTATTTTGTAAAACTTTTCCTGTAGCTAGGTGTGGCTGTGGTACGAAGTTTGCTTCTCGATCACATGGTTCCAGGTTCAGTCCTACTGTTTGACACCTTTGGCAAGTGTTTTCTACTAGAGCTCTGGGCCGACCAAAGCCTCATGAGTGGATAAGGTAGATAGTAACTGAAAGCTCGTCATATATGTATGTATGTGTGTGTGTTGGGTTATTTACGTCCTCGTAGCATAGCGGTTCGGCAAAAGATGCCGATAGAATAAGTAGCACTGGGGTTGGTTTGTTCGACTAAACCAGTGTCCATATGGCCCTTTAGGGGTCCACATAAAGATTTTATCGTTAAAATTTAGTGCTATAAATCGCGATTGCAAGATTCTGGTTTTGATTCCTGGGCCGGGAGTTTCGTTGTTTTGAGTTCTTGAGCCAAAATCTTCATTCTTCACGTTGGTTCACTCCACAGTTACAAGCGAGTAACTGCATTGCGACGAACTTGCGTCCCGTTCAGAGAGGTGCATTGTGACCTCGGTCACTTATTCGCCATGGAAACCGGCTGACCGACCCAATGAGTCCCAGAACACGAGACAATAACGTCCAAAGTATCTAAAGGGTTGTCATTGCGTGCATGCACATACTGATTTCAAATTTTGGCACAAGGCCAGCAATTTCAAGGGAAGGGTTAAGTCGATTACATCAATCCCCAATAGTCAACTGGTACCTATTTTATCGATATCGTAAAGGATGAAAGATTAAGTCGACTACATCGCAATTTGAACTGAGAATGCAAAGACGGACGAATTAAATGCCGGTATGCATTTTGCCTGGTGCGCTAACGACTCTGCCAGTTCGCCAACTTTTAAAGAATGAAAGGCAAAATCGACCTTGGCAGAATTTGAACTCAGAACGTGAAGACGGACGAAATACCGCGAAGAGTTTTGGCCTGATTCGCTAACAACTCTGCGAACTCACCGCCTCGTAACATGCCATCTACTATCATTTAATAAACGACTGAAAACATTTGTTGTAACTACTTCAACTACTCATATGCAAACGAAGTGTGATTTTTCTCCTTCATCCGACCTGCTCCGCCCCCCCCCCCCCACACCACTCCCGCCTCACTTGACTTTCCCTCCAGCTCATTTTATGATTATATTTCCGTTTAACGTGGCAACCACAAGAGTCGGTGAGGTTTTTTGTCACGAGACACGCACACGACATGTAATCTTTGTGCGCTCGCTCGACACTCTAAATGACATCAGCCGGGTTTCATCAAATCGCCCCATATTGTCTGTCTTCAGACAAGAGGTAACAACATCCGACGATGTAGATCCAGATAAGTATAAAAGACGAGATGGTCAAAGCTGGAATGTCTCTTAATCTTGTGTTGGTTCAGTTAACGCTGTCTTGGAGCTAAATAGCAAGACCTTGGATAAACAAAGAGTAGCGGCGGCGGCGGTGGTGGTGGTAGTGGCGGCGATAAATTACGTACCAGTGAAACACTGGGGTCGATGTAATCGACCAGTCCCCTCTCCCAAAATTTCAGGCCTTGTGCATATAGTAAAAAGAATTATTATTATTATTATTATTATCATTATTATTATTGTAAAGCCTCGTTCTTATTCTGTCAGTTTCTTTGCTGAACCGCTAACTTGCGGTGACGTAAACACACCCACACCGGTTGTCTCTTTCTCCCCCCCCCCCTCTCTCTCTATGTAACCGGTCAGTATAGGATATTGAGGATACCTCGTTGGCAGGTAGCAACGACAGTAGTCGTAGTAGTAGTAGTAGTAGTAGTAGTAGTAGCAGCAGCAGCAGCAGAGGTCCTGATGTTGGTAAGTCAAATACTTTGCAAATATATTAGTCTTTTCTTTTTTTATCTTTTTTTGTTCTGAGGCTTCAGTTCTGCTGAAGTCTCTTCACTTTGTTCCCAAGAATTCTGAGGTTGATCAAATAAAGAACAATAACATACTAAAAATTTAAAGAAAAAATAAAAGAGTTGGGGGTGGGGTATCTATTTTCTTACCTTTTTCTACCCATTCCACCTTTAAAATGTCTTCCTCTCTAACAATTCAAGACTTTTTTCCACTATTTCCTTCCAGAAATTAAATGCGGCACTTAAAGAGAAAGGAAAGTTTTATTTCCAGAAAGCCAAGACGAATATTCGTCGAATGGTAAGAAGTAATTGTGAAACGTGTGCGCATGCGCGTGTGTTTATGTATGTACGTATGTGTGTGCGCGTGTGTTATCGTGAAGCTGATATGAGCGACCTTTCTTCGAGAAGCGAGCCGCATGTGACATGACTCATCAACAGGTGGACCGCACTGTGCCAGTCAGAAAGTTCCGCGGGCCGCAGGTTGTCCGTGACTTGTTGTAAAAGTAAAGGTTATTTCGTTACCATTCTGTCCAAGAATTCCTGTCCGAAGTGTCAGAAGCTTTCGACTCTTGCGATTTTATAAACTTATTAATACAACAACTCAGTCAGTCGAGTTGTATTACGTATGGCCGGGGGGGGGGGGGGGCAAGTGTCTTACTGTAGCACCTCCTTGCCGACCACAACCTTGGGAGTGGATTTCGTCGACGGAAACTGAAAGAAGCCCGCCGTATACATTGTGTGCGCGTGTATATATCAGCATCTTCTTGTCCTTGTTCCGTGTGTTTTAGTCAATTATGTTGACGCGTCGGTCGACTGTGATGATGCAATGATGCGCCATATGGGAAGTCTGTGTGTCCTGTTTGATATTCCTATTTTATTTCTGTTTGAAATTGGTTGAAATTGGCTCTTATAGTATTTTCCTTCCTTCCTTCCTTTTTTCCTTCCTTCCTTCCTTTTTTCCTTCCTTCCTTCCTCTCTCTCTTTCACACACACACATACATGTTTATAAATAAATTCAATTTTTACTTTCTCTTTATTCAGGCAGAAGAACTCAAACGAAAAGCTGTAATGAGATCCATTCTTTGTAAGTAAACGCACGTACGCGGTGATGGTGATGGTGGTGGTGGTGGTGGTGGTTGTTGTTGTTGTTGTTGTTACTGTTATTCACGCTGATGAAGATAATGTTAAAACCCACGCCAGCCTCGAGTCTGCAGACCCCGTGATCAATGGCATTTTAGCAGTGACAAACACGTGATTTCTCAGATATCGATTATTACATTATCAAATGAGTTCATTATTTATTTTATGGTAGTGTGTGTGTGTGTGTGGGAGGCGGGTGGGAAGTCGCGTGGGGAGGGGGCAGTAGATCCATCATTTAATGGCCTTAATTTTCAAAACTATATTCAATTTTTAGTCTCTGTGTAAATCATTTGGTTATATTAATGGTCGAAATGTACCGACATTCTATATCGCATTGATAAAATGATTTAACTGCAAGAAGTCTTTTAATGGTGATCAGCCTGTCGGCAGTAATGTTTTGTGCTGTATTTAAATTATGTCCTGAGGGAGCCTTTGAAAGAGAGCTAGTGATGATAGTAATAATAATAATAATAAGGGGTGTGTTAATTCACAAAATTTGAAAAGCACTTCATTAGAATTTCTTTCTCATATCTTCTGAAATCATCAATCACGATTGGTGAAAGAATTAGTTTCAGATTTTGGCACAGGGCCAGCAATTTCGGGGGGGGGGGGTAGTGAAGGCGTAAGTCGATTGCATCGATTCCAGTAATCAACGAGTATTTATTTTATCGACCCTGAACGGATGAAAGGCAAAGTCGATTCCGGTGGTATTTGAACTCAGAACATGAAGACAGACGAAATGCCGCTAAGCATTTTGCTGGCGTGCTAACGACTCTGCCATTCGCTGCCTTATGTTTCATCAAATATTATCACTAATCGTAAGGTGGCAAATTGGCAGAATCGTTAGCACGCCGAGCAAAATGCTCAGTGGCGTTTCGTCTGTCTTTACGTTCTGAGTTCAAATTCTGCCGTGACCGTCTTTTTCCCTTTCATCTTTCCGAAGCTGATAAAGTAAGTTACTTTATCGGAACTGATAAAGTAAGTACTGGGGCCAATGTAATCGACTTACCCGCTCCCCGGAAATTGCTGGCCTTGTGCCAAAATATGAAATTAATATTTGATTAATCACTAATCCGGAATGGCTTTGGAATTAAACTTTTTAGAAAATCGGTGTATTAGATTTTGCCTTGAAGGTCTTGATTTTTTTTTTTTTAAATTTCATTATAGCATATTTAGAAAGAATATTTTATAAATTTACATTTTATTTATTGCAGATAAAAGAACATTTTGTCAAGATGTCAGCAACGAACTGGTTGAAAGTCAGTCAAAGAGGCAAGAGCGTAGTATTGTTACAAGAGCTAGCACTCGTAAGTCTTCGCCACAAGAGCATCAGCTCTGTCTTCGGCCAAGAGCTGCGAGACCGGAACGTGGAGCTCTTATCGAAAAAGACAGCGAAGAAGAAGAAAGTTTGCCGGGTTGTTGGGAGATCGAGAGCAACAGCCCCGCCTTGAAGCTTCGTAGGAAAGCGAACAGCTCGAACGCCAGTACAAGTGGCAGCTCAGGTAAGAAGCGAGGTGGTCTAATGATGACCCTACATTGGAGACCTAAACGCCTCTCGCACAAGTATCACGTTGCTGATCGAAGGACGTATCGAATGCTATCATATTACCAGACTCATGCTCTTTCTGTCCGAAGTAAACTTTTACCAAAACGATATGGTTCACGAAATATCCAGTGGACGGAGCTACGGCGGATACGAACGTCGCCTGCACTGCGCTTGCGCAGGAGACTGCAGCATTCAAATGAAACTCGTGATGAAGAAACAGAAAGTGGGGTAAGACATTTAAATTTTTTATTTATGAAGAAACGTATTGGGTTTTCAGATAAAATTGTTCGTTTTTTTTACCCCCCTCTACTAGGCATTACATCGTCTGAAAAGAGTTAAAATTTATTCACATTTCAAAAGCGATTAACAAATGTCGTAGAGAAAGAATAATATTACAAAAAAAACAAAAAAACACGACGATGTTTTTTTTCCTTCTTAATTCAAATAACATCGGGATGGATAAAAATAAATGGAAAAGAAAAAAAAAAAACGAATCAAAAAAATTATCTGACATCCCAAAATTTCCATATTTTATTAAGTAACTTTTTTTTCCGTCTGGATACTGTCATGGGTCGGACAGGTAAACAAATTCTGCTACTTGTACACTTCGGGATCCGAGTATTTGTTATCACTTGCAGAGTACGCTACACACATGGGTCGAATACGTACACAAATTCTATTGTTTGCACATACACACATTGAAGTCAAATATATATACATATATACAACGCGAGGACACTACATCTATTCCATTCATCGTATTATTGTCTTGTTCAATTTATTAGTATGGCGTGGATGGCCCGTGTGAATGGACCCACTCTGAACTTGTAAGCCGAAGGGGTTGAGAAAGAGGAGGGACCAGGATGTGTAAGGTGTGATTGGCCCTTGAGAGGAACTACTCCCTTTTGAGGAGTTTCAATTTTAAATTTTTGCTAATTGCTATTGTTTTATTTCATACGCGAATATTGTGCTAACTCCCCTTGCCTCTTAACAGCATTTCGTCCGACTTTACATTCTGAGTTCAAATTCCACCGAGGTCGACTTTGCTTTTCATCCTTTGGAGGTCGATAAATTAAGTACCAGTGAAACACTGGGGTCGATCTAATCGACTAGTCCCCTGCCCCAACATTTCAGGCCAAGTGCCTTTAGTAGAAAGGATTGTAACTATTAAGGCAGCGAGCTTGGCGGAATCATTCGCACGCTGGGCAAAATACTTAACGATATAAATGAATTTTCATTAGATGGAACGCTAACCTTTGAAATGGTAAGTGTCAGCTGTTCAATGATATGCTAGTCTCTCTTGTACTCGGTTACCAAGTGCGCTGCACTCATGGGTCGAATAGGTATACAAATTCGCTTGCTTATAGCTAATGTATGGAGTAGTACAATGTACAACTAATATCGTATTCAACTCGCCATCTATGTCTTGTGTATCTGTACGCCATTCATGCAGCGTACAACATGTCTGCGACGTGTACTTACGAAATTGAGTATTGAGCTGTTCAATAATATGGTAAGAATATTGAGTACGCAATTACAAAGAATACCGAACACACACACACACACACGCAAGAGTATGCACTTGTACAATCCAACTTGACAACCCGTTTCTTCTCCTTGGGGTTTGCATCTAGGTCAGACAGGCAACGAGCTGGCGGAATCGTTATAACGCCGGGTAAAACGCTTTGCAGCTCAGCGGCATTTCGTCCGTCGTCCTTACGTTCTGAGTTCAAATTCCGCGGAGGTCGACTTTGCTTTTTATCCTTTCGGGGTCGATGAAATAAGTACGAGTTACGCACTGGGGTCGACGTATTCGACTTAACTATCCCCCCAAATTTCCGGCCTTGTGTCCTGAAAGGAGTATTATTATTATTATTATTATTATTATTATTATTGTTGCTGTTGTTGTTAGCACGCCAGGCATTTCATTCGTACTTGCGTTCTGAGTTCAAATTCCGCCCGATCGATGAAATAAGTACCAATTACACACTGGTATCGATGTAATCGACTAGCCCCCTCCCTCAAAATTCCAAGCCTTGTGTCCTATAGTAGAATTATTGTTATTATTAAGGCAGTGTCGTTAACGCACCAAGCAAAATGCTTAGCGGCATTTCGTCCATCTTTATGTTCCTAGTTCAAATTCCGCCGAGGTCGTTTTGCCTTTTTATCCTTGCGCCAGAATTTGAAACTGATATTATGTGGGTCAGATGCTTCTTTCTGTTTTCTCGGTTTTGTAATCAATGTTTTATTGTATTCTATTCGTCGTTGAAATTCCAGGCCAACAAAATAATTGGCAACAATACGTAACACATCATATGATGTAAACAAACTATTGCAATACAATAAAGTTGCGTTAGTGTTAAACATATTTAATGCGGGGAGCATAAAAAAACCCCCCAGAAAACTGACTAGAATTATAAATTTAATCATTGATAATATAAACCGACAAAACAAATAAACATCTGACCCACAGATTTTCAATATATGTGTGTGTTTGTGTATGTGGTGTTTTCTGTGTACAGTGCCTACGAAATATATAATATATCTGTCCTCTTTTGTAGCCAATTATGATGTCATTTATTGTAAAGTTAGTTCATAAAAATAACAATGAGAAACACTAAACGTGGCTATCAGGTGCAATAGTGCGAAGTACATAGAGCATCGTGTCTGAGTCGCCTTGCATGTTTAATGCTTCTTATTTCTTTATTGCCCACAAGGGGCTGAACATAGAGGGGACAAACAAGGACAGACAAAGGGATTAAGTCGATTACATCGACCCCAGTGCGTAGCTGGTGCCTAATTTATCGACCCCGAAAGGATGAAAAGCAAAGTCGACCTCGGCGGAATTTGAACTCAGAACGTAGCGGCGGGCGATATACCGCTAAGCATTTCGCCCGGCGTGCTAACGTTTCTGCCAGCTCGTCGCCTTAACACGGAAAGAATATTAGTTCAATTGCTGTAGTCTTTAGTTACGTTCTTGGAGAACGAAATTTTAGTCTAGGTTCTGTACTTTGTAATTTCCAATGCCTTTGGGAAAAGCATGAACATCACACAGCCTACGTCGAATATACGTGTGTGTGTGTGTGTGTGTGTGTGTGTGTTAGAGGCTCCGTACCTTGATATCGCGTGATAGTTGTAAACGAGTTCGCTGTAATACAAGCGTTGCCTTTCATTTCCAATCTTCCATGAAAATGTACCCGGCCATGGGTAAACATTTATGAATTGGAAACGGATGAGGATTGTCTGCAGGAAAGGGTGTTCGGTCGTATAGAAATTTTGCCTCCGTGAATTCCTGTCCGAACCAAGTGAGCGTTAAAACGATGATGATGAAGGTGGTGTTGATGATGATGATGATGATGATGATGATCTGCTCCTCGACAAAGATGATCGATCGTGTAATTGCAACGAATATTGTTGTGATTGTTATCTTGTAGTTTTTCTGGAACATTCGCAGACAGTCTGTTGTCGTATTAGCTCTACAATCTGCAAAGTCTAATTTGAAAAAAATATTAAGTGCTGCCACACACACACACACACACACACACACACACACATGTATAGGCGGTGGAAGTGCTGGTGCTAAGAGATCAACTTGGCTTTTTTTAAAAACCGCTTTAGGCTTTACCGACACTTTGTAACTGACAAGAGTGGAGCCGAGCTGATAAGCCCAAGTAAAATTTCGTTTCATTAGAGTCCGTGTCTTATCTTGGAAATATATCATCTCTCTCGCAGATAATCTATGAGATTAGTCAACGACGACGACCTGGTAGGACGTTTAGAGCCAGCTATAAACGGTGTGAAGTTAAATGTAAACACATATGTATGGATGGATGTATGTGTGTGTGTGTTTAGAGTATACATGATTTTAAAGTAGAAGGAAATATTTAGATAATTATGTAAACTATAAATAAGTAGGAGATGAATTGTTTTGTCGTTACCATCATCATATTGGCCATTATCACCACCACCATCGGCGTCGTTTTTACGTCTGTTTTTTTTTATGCTGGCATGAGTTGGACGGGACATTTTGGATGCGATATTTTACAATCAAGATGCCGTTCCTGACACCATCCCACGCAGGAATAATGGCTAGCTATTTTCTACAAAGCATGGCATACAGGGTACTTTAAACATTAAAAAAAAATTATTTATGCGCCCTTTTAAAGCCTAGCCAGGCTCATGGGCCCGGTTTCCCGGTTTCTATGGCGCGCTTCTGTTTCCTTACTTTGACATCGCATGATAGTTGTACACTAGTCTTATTGTCATACAAGCGGTTTTCATTTGTCTGATCACGGGGGAAAATTCTTACCTTATTTGGAAAAAGGCAACAAGAAGGGCGTGCGACCGTAAAAAATCCGCCTCAGCAAATTCCGTCCGACCCATGCAAGCACACAGTGTGTCATAAGTATTTCTCTCATCGCCGTGTCACAACACTTCTACACATCGTGTGTCGTAAGTATTTTTCCCTCACTGCCGTGTCACAACACTTCAGCGCTTCAACACCTCGTGTGTCATAAGTATTTCCCTCACTACCGTGTCACAACACTTATACACACCGTGTGTCACGTTGAATCTACACACCATTTAGTATGTTGCATCTACACGCCGTGTTTACGACCTCGTTACTTAGCGTTTCGGCAAGAGAAACCGATTGGAATACGTACCGAGCTTAAAAGATATCTATATACGCACGCACACACACACACACACACACACACACACACACACACACACACAGTGGGGGGCGCACTGGCCCAGTGGTTAGAGCAGCGGACTCGCGGTCGTGGGATCGCGCGGTTTCGATTTCTAGATCGGGCGTTGTGAGTGTTTATTGCACCAAAACTCCTAAAGCTCCACGTGACTCCGGCAGTGGGTGGTGTCGAACCATGCTGTTCTCTTTCACCACAGCTTCCTTCCTGTTTCTGTTGTACCTGTAATTCAAAGGGGCTGGCCTTGTCACACACACTGTGTCACCCTGAATTTCCCCAAGAACTACGTTAAGGGTACACGTCTGTGGACTACTCAGCCACTTGCGCGTTAATTTCACGAGCAGGCTGTTCCGTTGATCGGATCAACTGGGACCCTCGTCGTCGTGAGCGACGGAGTGCCACGATGTGTGTGTGTGTATATATATATATATATATATACATATATATATATATATGTATGTATGTGTGTGTGTGTGTGTGTGTGTGTGTGTGATATTCCGTTCCATTATTAATATCGCTGCATTCTGCTTTATTAGACTTTTGTTTATTAAGCACAATGATATTTTAAAGTCTCTTATACCGGCGCCGCCGCCGCCGTTGTCCTTGTCATCGCCATCTTCATAACTGTCATCACCGTCATCGTCTATTGTCATCATCTTGTTTAACAACTAACATAGGTTGGACGGTTCTGAAATCATATATCCCACGTGATTTTCGACATGATGTTTTCTCCGCTACCTCCTATTCCCCCTCTTCTTCTTCTTCTTCTTCTTCTTCTTCTTCTTCTTCTTCTTCTTCTTCTTCTTCTTCTTCTTCTATCTCTCTGTTACAATATAGCATTATACAAATCGAATAGGCTGATCAAGTTGGTGTATCTTATTACACATTAGACACAAGGTCCGGTGAAGAAGTGGAGTCAGAAACTGGAGACGACAACTCGTCAAAAGGTTCCATGCCGAGCGCCTTGTAACTCAACCTCTTGTCTTTTCACTCATTTCGTTTCCTTGTTCGATCCGCCTTCCTCCGTTCCTAAGACCTCCGACTCACTGACGTAAACTTCATGTAACTCGACACCCAGTCGTGCAAATAGACCTGTCCACTTCCTTTTGGCAACATCAAGACATATCTCGTTCTCCACCGAAGCATCTTTCGTCACTTACCCTCGTCTCCCCTTCCTCTCACCACCACCACTACTACCATCGCCACCGCTGCCACCACCTTTGAATTACATACGTGCACGCTATTTGACCTCCCTCTTTCGTTCTCTGTCTTGTTTATTACATTTCGTAGCCGCTGTTTCGTATTCAAATCGTATATCGTGTAATGAAGTTTTGAACCCCGTATGTTCCGGATCGATAGTTTGTCTTTTACTGGCTTCAATCATTTGACTGCTGCCGTGCTGGAGCACCACCCTAAAGTTTTTTTTATCCCAGACACTCTTCCATAATCTTGTATGGGGAATGGAATCTTGCATGGGGAATAGAAAAGGTGATGTTCCCTAATTCTCCTTCGAATTACACATTGCTATCTGGAAAGGAAAAAATATTGAATAATGTAGTTTTAGGTATATGCAGCCGTGAAGGTGCGTGGCTTAACGGTTAGGGTATTCGACTCAAAATCTTAAGGTCATAAGTTCATTTCCCGGTGGCGTCTTGTGTCCTTGAGCAAAACACTTTTTCGCATCGCTCCAGTCCACTCCACTCAGCTGGCAAAAATGAGTTGTACCAGTAATACAAAGGGGCCAGCCTTGTCACGCTGAATCTTCTGCAGAACTACCTTAAGGGTAATGCGTGTCTGTGGACTACTCAGCCAGTTGCACGTTAATTTCACAAGCAGGCTGTTCCGTTGAAACGGATCATCTGGAACACTCGTCGTCGTAACTGACGGAGTGCCACTCGGATATAAACGTAGTTCTGGAGAAAGGGAAAATTACATTGTGGTTATGGCTGAAACGCTGTTGAGCATAGATCTGCTCGGTCAGGTATGATCTGGAGTTAAACAGCACCAACGATCGATGGAACAATATGTCTCAACGGCCTTCCATAAGAAAAAAAAAAGCTGTTATTGATATAAAATCTCTTATTTCTAAGCGATCGATCAAGAGTCGAATGAGTTATTTATCCGTTCAAATAGAATTTATTTCAATTTTCCTCTCGCAATCTCTCTTTCTTTTAAAGGTTATTTTCTGGGACGCACATTCTTTTCGTACAAAGACTCTCTAACAAACTGTTCTGCTACTTTAATCTCTGGCCAGCCAGATTCCGCAGACTGATGTTGATGCTTATTGCTCAAAAGGTTCACTGCTGAGCACGTTACTCAGTATCTCATCTTTTCACTCATTTCGTTTTCCTTATTCGATACATCCTGCCATTCCTACGCTCTCACTCACTGACGTAAATTTCGCGAATGGTAATTTTACAGTTCCGTGTGACACTTTGATTCCTGCTAACCTCGCCAAAATATTAGTTTATACAAGAAGAGCGAGATGGGAGCGCTGGCGACGGTGGTTGTGGTGTGTGTGTGGGGAGGGTGTGGGGAGATGCGATATTAAATTTCAAACAGCGACCACGAAATGTCGTAAACAAGACGGAGAAAGAAAAAAAATCGTGCGACTGAAATTGAGACAAGACCATAATCCTACGTTAAAATCCTATTTTACACGCCCTAATATTTGGTGTTTACTGTTGCAACTGCCTTGTATTAGTGGACATAGTGTTGCGCTATATTTATGAACAAAATACTTAAAGCACGCTGGTCTAAACTTCCTAGAGATAATAAACAAGTGTTGTGTGGGTGGTTACGAAGTTGCCCCAACATTTCAGGCCTTGTGCATATAACCGAAAGGATTATTATTATTATTAT
>NC_142946.1:46924022-46950997 GCF_046866305.1 Octopus bimaculoides
TTGAAACAGGAGAAAGGTAAAAGACGTATGTATGTTGTGTGTATGCGTGTGAATAGATGTAAAGCAGTTTCGGCTTTCTGTCTGCTGCCGTTTCACTCGGGGAACCTAAGATGAATTTAGTGCTGTGTTCCAACACCTCTACTGTAATCTAACCGACGTCTAAATCGAGTACGGTTGTTACTATGGCTACAAATAAAGTACATTACTCAACGGTGATGATACAGGGCCAGGAAATGTAATCCGTTGAATGCCGAAACTTGAATGAGATGTAATATAGTCCATATCTCTTTCTCTCTCTCTCTCTCTCTCTCTCTCTCTCTTTCTCTCTCTCTCTCTCTCTCTCTCTCTCTCTCTCTCTCTCTCCATATATATATATTTATATATATGTGTGTGGTGTATACTTGTTTTGCTATATATGTACGAGGTGTAATACAGTCTACTTGCAGCGTACATTGCTAATTTGTTCATGGCGTATAGTGTTACTTTTATCTCGATGTGTCTCGTAAAGCAGAGAATGTCTGCGAATCCCTCAGAAGACCTCGCCTTAAGATTGAGTTACTTCGGAGAGGATAAGCCTTGTCGAACCGTCTCCATCAAAGCTTTTTGGCGACGGCCGTATTTTCATTTGTTGGTTTGGTACGATAGGCTCCTTCCTTTCTTTCTTTCTTTCTTTCTTTATCTCGATCTCCCCCTGTCTTCGTTCCTTCCTTTCTTCCATTATCTCTCCCCGTCTCTTTATTTCTTTCTCTCTCCCTTTTCTTTATCTCTTTTCCTTTATTTCTTTCTTTATCTCTCTCCCCTTTTCTTCCTTTCTCTCTCCTCTCTTTCTTTATCTCTCTCCCTTTCTTTCTTTTCTTCCTTGCTTGCTTGCTTCCTTCTTTCCTTCCTTCGAGGGCAAAACAAGAAACAATTTTCTTTCCATTCCTTTCGCAAGAACATTAAGCTCTGCGAGAAGAGAATGGGTGATTGTCCTGTCTGGAAAGCGAAATTGGTGGTTCACAATTTCTAATGGTGCTTAGTAAGGCAAAAAAGACATTTGTTTGCAAAACAAGTATTGGAAACAAAGACAGGCATATTCTTGTACTCTCTCTCTCTCTCTCTTTCTCTTACTGTTCCTGCCAGCGGCTGCGGCCATGTTGGAGCTTCTGGCATTGATAAAAAGTTTGTGTTGTGTTTGTTTCCACCTCCCACAGCTTCACAACCGGTCTTGGTTTGTTTACGTTTCCGTAAATTAGCAGTTGCCCAAAAGAGAAGTGATAGCACGAGTACCAAACTTTTAAAAAGAGCTTAAGTACTGCTGACGATTTGTTCGACTAAACCGTTCAAGGCGGAGCCCCAGCATGGCCGCAGTCCAATGACCGAAACTAGTCAAAGGATAAACAGTATAAATATATCCGAAATTGTTATCTAATGGCGGTTTGCTTTTTTTTATAGACGGTAGTGTGCAGTTTGAAGGGCATCAGGCTGCGAACTGGCAGAAACGTTAGCACGCCGGGCGAAAGGCATAGCTGTATTTCGTCCGTCTTTACGTTCTGAGTTCAAATTCCACCGAGCTCGACTTTGCCTTTCATCCTTTCGGGGTCGATAAATTAAGTACCAGTTGCGTACTGGGGGTCAATGTAATTGACTAGTCCCCTCCCCACAAATTTCAGGTTTTGTGTCTTTAGTAGAAAGGATTATTTCTAAATGAATGAATAGCCGTAACGTAATTTTCAAATGTTAATTAGTTCGTTTTAATATGAAGCTCAATCGCCAAAGATCATCCTTCACTTAGTTGACCAGCTCTGTTTTTGGTTAATCCTTTAGCATTCAGGTTATTCGTTTTGAATTAATCATACATTATCTCATAGCTTCGAAATTCGACGGTGCGTTTGTTTATTTATTTATTTATTTATTTATTTGAATGGCATTGTTAGGTAGGTGCGACAGGCTGGATCTGACCGTTTTCAGCATAAAGCAAGATTAGAATATTTTGGCCGGATATGGCCGGTTTAAATGCTAACGCATTCTTGCAGGTGTCCGGACTGCGTCACGCCCTTCTCACAACGTATCGTTCTCTTTTCATAGATCTATATATATCCACTGCATGATAACAGATCGAAGATATTTAGGTCGCCATATTTTCATTTATTTGTGCCGTCTACCAACGCCCCACGCCTATTACTCCCCCCCCCCCGACCTTACATACACCCACACACACCACACCGTCCGATTTTTCTTTTAATACAAGAACAACGGCACTAGCTTTAGTTAGGAGATTGTAATACGATATATTCCGTTGAGTGAAGCGAAAGTTTAAAATATAAAATTTGAAAAAAAAAAAAGAATCATTTAAGCGATAAATAAAAGTCAAATTTTATTCATTTATTTGTTATTCTTGCTGTTCCTCCTGTTGTTGTTGTTGCTACTGCTATTCAATGCTCGTATAATTTTCCCTCTTGTACATCTCTCGGGACATTGCGAATGAATTATTTCTGTCGTGAGGCGCCGCTCGTTGTCGTTCTACTTCTGCAGATAACGATTATAGCAGTCTTGCAGCTTATCGTGGTGAAACAAGTACAGTCTCCAATAGAGTGTGTGTGTGTATAGAGAGATAGGTAGATATAAATGTGTGTATGTAATATATATATCCTACTCCGAATGTGTTAGTGTGTGCGAGGCTGTTTCTCCCTGTGTGTAGATGCCTGAGTGCTGATAAAAATATATATATATAATATTCGTTGTTTGTTGCAAGCTCCTTTACAGAACTAGTGCACTGTTTTTTATATCGTATAGAGATCGTTAAATTTCCTTTCACCAAGCATTTTTGTTTTTAATGTCTTCTGCACCCGCAGAAACCTTTGCCGCTTTCACTGATATTTATTGCCTGTTCAAGCAACACTGGTGGGCAATTCTGCCCATTAACTTGCAACACAAATCTGATAGTTACCCTTTAACGAGTGCAATTCACCCTGTCAGCTAATTTTAAATTCGCCATTACTTGAAATGCTAGAAAAAACTTTCAGATAACTTTTATCGCTTTCTCTTTGTCTTCACTTCTTGTCGCGAATAGTATATGAAGATGGAAATGCTGATATCATAGTGTAGTGTACTAAAAATATTAGAAGAGCAGGGTGTGTTCTTCGAATGCAATTTCCACAGGCGAGCTTGTGGAACTTGCTTTCGAATACCAAACATCATAACAAAACTCCATCTTGTTCTATTCTTCCCTGAAACTTTCTGACTTAGTGCCAAGCAAAGAATTCATTATCGAGTTAGGTAATTTGCTAAATCGGACTCGATCAGTCTCTACCTTTGACAGAACGATTATTGATTAAACGTCCATAAACATTTTTTTTTTCTTCTTCTTCTTCGCCTCCACCCCTCTCTCTTCTCTCTCCGTTTGTATATCGTTATGTTATTTCAAACATGTCTGCTCATCGTATATTTACAAAATTTGCCGAACAGCTGTCAGTGTTTTGACTCTGTTTTTCTTTCACTGCCCAAGAAATGGAGTTTGTTCGCATTGAAGTCAAGAAAAATATATATCAATTAAGAAAATAAGCGCTGGCGTAGCTATGTGGTTAGAGATTTGCTTCTCAAAGACATAGCTCCTGGTTCGATACCCCTGCATGGCACCGTGGGTAAGTGTCTTCTATATTCCCGGGCCAACCAAAGCCTTGTGAGTGAATTTGTTAAACAAAAACTGAAGGAAGCCCGTCGTACACACATACACACAAACATATATATATATATGTATTTATACAAGGGGGTGCTGAAATATTCCTGGCTTTAAGGGTATCGTGAAAGGCCTGGTTGAAGGCCCAACCTTCCGAGTTCTTTTATAGGGCTTAGAAAGGCTGAAGGACTGCTGCAATAAGAGTCTGAATCTGAGAAGGGAATACGTTGAATAAAATTATAATTAACTGACCCTCCTGCATTTTCTTTTACCAAAAGCCAGGAAATTTTCAACACCCTTTGTGTATGTGTATGTATGACGACTGCATAAGAGATCGATAGGCTTATGAAAAATTAGATCTGGGGGTCCATTCGTTCGGCTTAAAACCTTTCAAGGTATGGCTGCAGTTTGAAGAGAGAAACAGAGAAAAACAAACCAGCGCGTTAGAAATACAAAAACAAAATAGTGGTTTATGAAAAAAAGAAAAAAAAAAAAGAAGAAGCGTTTCTCTAGAAATGGTTTAAAGGATAAGCTTCGCGCTGAGAATCCATAAACAGGTCTGTATTGCAATAGAGAACCCATCTGAATACGTGTTGGATTATCTGTAATTTAGTTTACGTCTTCTGTTGAATGTTACGTTTTCGTTGCTTTTCATTTACTTAGATGTAAATAACACAAAAGGTATCACGTGTTAATTAATGCACAAATGAAGGGTAGTATTGTAAATATATGCATATGACTCTCTCTTTCTCCCTCCCTCCATCTCTCTCTTACTATATATATATATGTGTGTGTGTGTGTGTGTGTGTGATACTTATACACAAACCTATGTAATATCAGAGCCCGCTGCATCTGTCACACTGCGATATTTGACGCTGGAGTTATATTTATGCAGTTTTAATAAACCATTTATCTGGCCCTGTAATATGAAGTCTTTCACGTGTTACTTCTTACACATACACACACACACTTACACACATGCATACATAAAAATTGTACATATTATTACAATTCAAAAGTATTGTTTTCCAGCGAAAACAATACTACCGTCATCGACTGCTGTTTCCAGCAAACATTGGTACCGTGTGCTACTATTTCCTATATATATATATATATATATATATATATATGTATATGTATGTATGTATGTATACATATACACACAAAGGTGTACATACATACGTATATAGATATATAGTTTTCTAATGTTTTTCGCACCTATAATTATTTGTATTGGGATTTCTGAGTAATAAGTTCTTCGCTTTGTATTATTGGAAACACATTGTACACATGCATACATTACAAACCTCCTGCTCTCTCTCTCTCTCTCTCTCTCTCTCTCTCTCTCTCTCTCTCTCTCTCTCTCCTTTTCTCCCTCTTTCTCTCTCTTCTCTCTCTCTCTCTCGTATACGATAGCTAATACCTCTGTTCATCTGACACGGTGTTAATGGTAGCCCCTGCTGTTTTCTCACTTCCGGACACCTGACGTTTCACTTCCTCTCCAAAAGGTTCCGCCATAATCGTTTGGCCTGGAATATCTCTACGAACTTTCTTAACTAATTAATTCAATTGGATACATAGACACTGCTTTCTCACATTTCGACTTTGCACTTGTCCGTCTGACTTTTCCAAGTGCAGAGTGGTGCATATACACTGTTAATTCCCCTTCCCCCACACTGTTGGTTTGTCCTGGGCCTAGAGGCCCATTGTGGTGAGGATAGCATTTCGGTTTCTGTAGCGTTTTAGCGACTGGAAGTACAGGATTAACCTTCCCGCTGGACGCGACTCTAGTCCGACACGCGACATTTTTCTCCTACGAGAGTTCCGGATCCGCGTGGGTTTTTTGCTTACCCCATCTTTAGATGCTGTTAGTACGAATTTTCAAGTCAAGAATCTGAAACAATGTGATATAGTTTTCTGTTTCAAGGACACAACACGTTATTCACATCCGAAATCGAAACTACGACCTTGACGATTCGCGAGCAACTTGTTAGGCTACAAGCCCTCACACACATACACGCACAGAATAAGTTCAATATGCTCCGGAATTGTCAAAGACATGTTTCGATTTCTCTAAAACTGAATAAAATAAATGAAATAATGATGTGTACACACATGATGAATAAAATAAATAATAATTATAACGCAATATAAATAAAATGCCAGACGTCTTGGTGCGTGACTTTTGGCCCATTCTGTGTACGCAAACGCACACAAATACATACATACATATAGATAGATATGATTCTCTGTCCTTAAGCACACACACTCTCTCTCTCTCTCTGCCATTATAGCAGTCTCCAGCGCTCGGAACACGTGAATATACACACATACACACGACGGGGGTGCTGGCTTTGGGTAAAAGAAAATACAGGAGGATCAGTTAATTATGATTTTATTCAACATATTCCCCTCTCAGATTCACACACTCATTGCAGCGATCCCTCAGTTTTTCTAAGCCCTGTAAAAGAACTCGCGACACCCTTAAATCCAGGAACTTTTCATCACTCCCGGGTAGAGGGTGAGAGAATTGGGTCTAACGTCTGTAACAGCTGTTAACGTTACATTGAAGTTAGTGTATGTTACACATAAGTCCTGTCACAACTTGTGCACGAAACATAATTACTGCAGGAATGTAACTCTTCTCTTCTCTCGAGTTCATAAATTACTACGCAAGGTTTTTGTTTTCGTTGAGAACACCCACTGGGCATTCTTAAAGTCGAAAGTTGGCTATAGGATTTCATTGTCTTTCATTTCTCTGCATGCGGTGTGTGTGTGTGTATATATATATGCATGCGTGCGTGTGTGTGTGTGTCGTCTCTCCTCGCAGATTATCGTCTGTAAGTCGACAATGTTATTTTCTTAAAGACACACACACACACACACGCATAAACCATGTTTTTGTCTCTGTCTGTCTGTCTGTCTGTCTGTTTGTCTAATCGTTTGGCATATTCTCACTCGACGCTAGGTCACAAGGCTGCAATAAAATTTGGTTATCATAGCATCATTCATTAACGACAAAATACACACACACACACACACACACACACACACACACACACCCAATATCACTATCGCTCCCACCCAACCGTTAACAGACACTGGTAGGATTTGGACTCAGAACGTAAAGACGGACGAAATGCCGCTAAGCATTTTGCCCGACGTGCTTGAAGATACTGCCAGCTCACCGCCTTTCACCGCTCTAACAATAATAATATGCTATCTATCTATCTATCTATCTATCTATCTATCTATCTATCTATCTATCTATCTATCTATCTATCTATCTAGCTAGCTAGCTAGCTAGCTAGCTATCTTAATGGTCTATCTATCTTACTGTCTATCCATATATCTGTCTATTTTGCTATCTGTCTATTTATCTATCCATCTATCTATCTATTCTATCTTACTGTCTATCTATCTATCTAGCTATCTATCTGTCTAATAATGTAAGATAGGAAGATACTATAATCATTAATGCATTGTTTCGTACAAGCTGAAACTCGTTTCAACTTTACTAGTTATTTTAAATGGGCCTGATTCTCGTTTATCTAATAAATATATTATTATTACTTATTTGTGTTTGGATATTAAACATACGCTCGAATCCCACTTTACTAATCATTTTAATGTTGTACACAGTATCCTTTACTTACATAAACGTTTACATCGATCTTCAATGGCGTCTTAAGAAGCATCCCATTTGTAGTTACGTATGTGTTGTTCGTCTGGCGGATAAATCCGATATTCCACAATTAGGGGAATTAAATTTGTAATAATAAAATGCCTTGAGTATCTTCATTAAAGTCCGTTTTCTCAGTTTGCTTCTTGTCTTTTTTTTACAGACGAGTAACAGTATTCCGATGCCACCAGAAATACGCAGATTAGCAATAAACAAGAACTCTGGAGAAACTCTCTTACACCGATCTGCTCGATGTGGTTATCAGGTGGTTATCATTTGCAAAACGTTGCAATTTTTCGCATTCATTTCTTTGGTTTTTGTATCATTATCATTTATGTAGATTTTTTCATAGTGGAGGCGCCAATGCGTGATAGTTGTTAACAAAAGTGACCGTTTCCATTCCCCCGCGAAAACATGTCCAGCCGCACTAAGGAGCTATAAAAATACTGGTTTCAAACTTCAGCACAAAGCCATAAAAATATTGGTTTCAAACTTCGGCACAAAGCCATAAAAATATTGGTTTCAAACTTCGGCACAAAGCCATAAAAATATTGGTTCCAAACTTCGGCACAAAGTTAGCAATTTCGACGAAGGGAACAAGTCGATTACATCAACTCCTATACATAACTGGTACTTATTTTATCAATCCCGAAAGGATGAACGGCAAAGTTGACCTCAGCCGAATTTGAGCTCAGAACGTAAAGACGGACGAAATACTTCTAAGCATTTTTGCCAACGTGTTAATGATTCTGCCAGCTCGCTGCCTTAGAACCAGAAAAAATATTACAATTCGTTGTCTCTGACGCTTTAATTATTATTCTGCCAATTACATAGAGCTTTATTCCGTCACTAATACGTTTAGAAAAAGCATGAACACCACAGGATCTCATTTCCGTTTGTATAATGGTCCGCGCATTGTCGAACGTCTTGTCTTAGATTCGTATCTCGACTCCACCCCGCTTTTACGAAACTCTATCAAATTACATAATAAATAAGTCTAAAATAAATTTTAATTTCCTCCGAAGCGAAATCGAACTCACTTCGTTAGGATTTATATAACGTTTGGCCTAACCCATTCCTCTCTCAGACACTATCGTTATCAGATCACTGAAGATCATGAAATAATTTACGAAGTCAGCAACTCCGGAAATCATCCAAGCATAAACAAAAGAAAACACTAAGAAACAAACAAACAAAAAAAACCACTCTTCGTTTTTTTAATCAAACAGTAAATTATTTGATAGTTCCTGGATTTACTTACTTCAAGGTTTTGGATTTGACAGTTGTTTATTTGTGTGTTTGTTTACGTCAGTGGATATCGGCTGACTTGCTCTCTCTCTCTCTCTCTCTCTCTCTCTCTCTCTCTCTCTCTCCCTCTCTCCCTCCCTCTCTCTCTCTCTCTCTCTCTCTCTCTCTCTCTATATATATATATATATATATATATATATATATATATATATATATATATATATATATATAGCTGACAGCATATAAGAAAACATTTCTTTCATGGTCATTCATAGAATCAATCTTTGATGCAGACATCGGGGATGGGTTTTACTGTCAGGGGTGTTCGATCAACAACTGCAAAATGTGTTGCTGCTTTCTGATCGTCTGGCTACATTTTACACACACACATATATATATATATATATATAATAGTAAAATGGCTGTCGTTATACATCGTAGTTAATAATTCATCGACACTCGTTGTGCGTCTTCTTGAAACAAGAAACTGTCTGATCATAATGTTGTTCTATTTCCTGCAATATTTATTATCATTGCAAGCTCTGTCACTGTTTCTATGTCGGCTGCGAAGACAGGAATCAGACAGTAGAACTTAGAATGACTTACGCTGTTTAGTTGATCTCGCTGTTGTCATCGTCGTCATCGTCATCGTCGTCGTCGAGTTTCAGGTCAGACTTAATCGAGTAAACAGAATATCAATGATGTTCCACCTGCTACCATCCCCGCCTCTTTTAATGCATCTAAGTCTGCATTATTTTTATTTCCTATATCAAATCTATAAAAAGTGGACAGATGTGATATGAATGGAAGAGATTTGGCTGCTATTTCTAGCGAGTCAGTACGACTACGTTGCCATCGTTTACTTTTGGTTTTTCTCCTTTTCTAATTCGAGTATTACCTCTTCTAGTTTTGTTTTTCGTCCCTGTTGGGCCGTGCGAGAGGTGGGGGTGACTAGACACAAGTGATATTCGGGAGTCCCGTACGATCGAATCCCTGATTGACTGGCGCGTTGTGTTCTTGAGCAAGTCACTTCATTTCACCTTGCTCCAATCTCCCATTCGATCAGTTGGAATGTTGGCCTCCTCACCTAGACAGCGGGATGGCGTCAGTTGAAGGCTAAAACAATGCAATAGCGCATCGTGTCCAGCGATGTGTAACACTATCTGAAAGCAGGATCACTCACGTCATCACGTGATATATGTGCGAATATATTTCCTTGTTGTGACATTAGGTGATACAGCAATTCCACGCCATATCGCGATTTATTATCTAAGCTTACGCCGCTTCCTCTGTGGTATTGTTTTGTATTTCTAATAAAATACATATATACAAATTGTAAAAATAATTTTAAAAAAAAAAAAATATATATATATATATATATATATAGTACAGTACTGTTTCTACTTCGTGGAATTTCACCTATCACCAGGGGTTTTGGAACATAACACCTGCGATAGTCGAGGAATTACTGTAGTTGTAAACGAGGGTAGCTGTTTCCAGTCTCCCGTGAAAAACGTGTCCGGCCACGAGGAAATATTACCACACTTGGAAACGCCTGAAGGGCATCCAAGAGTAGTAAATCTGTTTCAATGACTTCCAAGTGGTAAGACTGCAAAATTACTAATTTAAATGTAAAATAAATAGGTAATTGTAAGGGTAGTTATCTATACTGGCAAAATGCTGTGAATGTAACTCATGCTTGTACTCTCTTTTGTAGGATGTACTCTACTACTGTTTGAAAACGAGGTCCGTCGACGTAAACGCCCGCGACAATGCGGGTTTCACACCATTACACGAGTGCTGTGTTCGAGGGAATTTATATGTCGCGCGCTATTTGATTTCATACGGAGCTGATGTTAACCAATGTTCTCAAGACGGAATCAGGTAATTATTATTTTCTTCTTCTTCTTCTGTTGCTACATTACCCGTGTGATAAGAAACCACAAGAAGGAACCTCCTGTAGGTGGAGACTAGTTCAGTCGTCGCTGTCCAACTCGGGCAAAGTGTACAGACTAAGGGGCGAAACGCTTGTGACTCTGAAATACCGGCTGAGGATACGGAAGAGTTTCCAGCATTGCAATGAATTTTAGAAGGGCTTGCATGACCCCTCTGAGGTCATGCAGTTTCTGCAAGGAGCAAAGCATCTCTGTTTATTTCACCTTTTATTCTTCGATAGTATTCCTTTTCTTTCTTTCTTTCTCCCTTTCCTTCTTTCTTTCTTTTTTCTCCCTCTTGTCGTCGTCAAGCCGTTGCAAAACAGCTTAGTGAAGACATCACTCCTTGTTGCTAAGCGGCCTCTATCTAGAAATACTTTAATACTCTTAAGATTTTTCCGTAACGGATCAAACCTATGTCCGCATTAACTACTACTACTACTACTACTACTACTACTACTACTACTACTACTACTACTGCTGCTGCTGCTGCTGCTGCTGCTGAATTATATATGCAATGAGAGAGTGATATCGCAAAAAGCTGTTGTGTTTGAGAACACATTAGTTCTGATTGACCAGATTCTATGAACACAGTTATTTAAATCCGTGATCCGGTTGTTTTCACTTTTTTTTCTTTTCAAAATATAATGTATCTAGGACTACATTGCCTACAGGGTATTTGAGAGTTGTGACATTTGACTGCTATTTCTAGTAGGTCGAGTGACCACGTAGGACAATCAAGGACCGACTGCTGGTTAAATCAATTGATTCGTCTACTACGACCTTACAAAAAATTTCACCTAGATCTGAATGC
This sequence comes from Octopus bimaculoides, assembly GCF_046866305.1. Classification (NCBI taxonomy): domain Eukaryota; kingdom Metazoa; phylum Mollusca; class Cephalopoda; order Octopoda; family Octopodidae; genus Octopus; species Octopus bimaculoides. Next base: position 46,935,359 of record NC_142946.1, read on the forward strand.
AAGAAATAATTGCTTGTTGGAAGTTAGATCCAGGCTTGACAGCGTGCTCTAGAAGCTTGCTTCTCAAACACACGGTCTCGAGTTACGTTTACGTACTGGAAGGGCACCCATCCGTAAAAGACCCTGCCAAAACAGACACAGAAAGAAGTCTGGTGCAGGTCCCTGCCTGGCCAGCGCCTATCGAACCGTCCAACTAATGCCAGCATGGAAGACGGACGTTAAACGATGATAATGATGTAGTACATGTAAAGGCGCTTGGCTTAGTGGTTAGGGGTGTTCGACTCACGATCGTAATGTCGTGAGTTCGATACACAGCGGCGTATTGTGTTCTTGAGTAAGACACTTTATTTCCAGTTGCTCCGGTCCACACTGCTGGCAAAAATGAGGAGTACCTGTAATTCAAAAGGGCCAGCCTTATTACATACACTCAGTGTGTCGTGCTGAATCTCCCTGAGAACTACGTTAAGGGTACGCTTGGCTTGTCTTAGGAGTTCTCAGCCACTTGCACGTTAATTTCGCAAGCAAGCTGTTCTGTTGATCGGATCAACTGGAACGCTTGTCGTCGTGTCTGGCGGAGTGCCAATTGAGTTAATATGTATCATATATGTAACAATTAAATTACGTATTACGCATTTCATTGTTTTGTTCTGCGCGTGATTCCCTTAGTCCGTGGATAAATTGTCTTGCACGAATCCGGTGTGTTATGCTGAAAATGGTGTATGGCATTTAAACCGGCGCTGTATTCTTTCTGCCGCTTGGCTGCGTTCACGCCATATAACATTAAGCCAGTTAAGGGGTGGGGAAACGATTTTATTTCACACTAGGCGTTCCTGCATAAAAATAACTATTAAAATATTTTTTCACTGAACAGACGATATTTTTTTTCCTTTTTAACTATATATTATTTTTACTATTTTACGGAGAAAACGCGTTTTTTTTTCTATTGAACGTAAGGCAAAGAGCAAGCAATGAGTTTCAGAGAAAAATAGCTGTGAAAAAGAGCTGTCTGTCAGGGTGTGAATGCGTGTGTGTGTGTACGGTTGTGTCTAGATTTATGTGTTTGTTTCCGGTTGTAGGATTTTTCTTGCTTTTTTTTGCATTTCTTTTTCTTGCATTTTTTTTTTCGTGAGTGAGAGGGCGAAGACTGACTGTTGTTTGACTTATATACAAATGGAGAATACAAATTTGAACGAGAGGAAAATGGTAGTAAATTGAGGCAACGAGACGCATTTGACGCCAACGATATTTAGTCTGTCATGTGTTGAGAGAGAGAGAGAGAGAGAGAAAGAGAGAGAGAGAGAGAGAAAGAGAGAGAGAGAGAAAGAGAGAGAGAGAGATTAGTGTAAAGATGGCTGAACAGCCACAGATGTACTCATGCAGGGTATTGAAGGCATGTCTTAGTGAAGTGTTCATGTAGTGTGTATAAACATACATGTACACACGCACATTAATATACGCAATATACACGCGATATATAAATATGGCGCAAGAGTGGCTGTGTGGTAAGAAGCTTACGTTAAGGGTACAACGTGTCTGTGGAGTGCTCAGCCACTTGTACGCTGATTTCACAAGCAGGCTGTTCCGTTGATCGGATCAACTGGAACCCTCGTCGTCGTAACCGACGGAGTGCCATTTGAAGTAGTTCCGTTAAAAATTTTTTTTTTAATAATAAATACTTAATAGAATAAGTACCGGGTTATTCCAGCATGGCCGTAGTCCAATTAATGAAACGAGTAACAGAGCCCAACAAAACTAAACACTGACCACTACGGAGCCTCAGTGTTGTTGACCCTTTCTCTGACTCAGTTTTCGGTTCTGCTGTTCTCTCGATCCGGTCCTTCAGCTTTTATTCTGTTGGGATTTTTTTTTTATACAGAACAGCTGGTGTTACAGGGACGTAAACAAACCAAGAGGGGGTGTGGGTGGGAACAAACACACACGTGTCCAAGGACTGTGTTCCTACAAACAGGATTAAGAGTTCCTGAAAGCATGCGATAAAAACTGGGTGCGACAAGTGGTAAGCTTTAAAAACAAATCCTGTACGAACAGCCGAGAGTTGATTCTCGTTTTGCCATTGAGAGTTTACTATCGAAATTACTATCCGTTAAGACGGGACATTAATTTGCAGGGTTGTTAGGGCATTGGATAAATTACCTTTCTAGTAATTTCTTCTGGTTCTTTACGTTCTACGTTCAAATAACACCGAGGTCAGCCACGTATTTTACCGTAAATGGGTCGATAAAAGAAAATATCATTTAGGTTGGGTGGTTGGTGCAATAGTTAAAGCGTCGAACAAAATGTTTTGTGGTATTTGTTCTCGCTTTTTACTTTTAGAGTCCCCAGATAGGTGTGACGAACTTGTCTGCATCGATCCGACAAGATGCACCCAACATTCAATACCGTATCACATCTTTGTGGCTGTGTGGTAAGTAGTTTGCTTACCAACCACATGGTTCCGGGTTCAGTCCCACTGGTTGGCATCTTGGGCAAGTGTTTTCTACTATAGCATCGGGCCAACCAAAGCCTTGTGAGTGGATTTGGTAGACGGAAACTGAAAGAAGCCCGTAGTATATATGTGTGTTTGTGTGTCTGTGTTTGTCCCCCCAACATCGCTTGACAACCGAGGTTGGTGTGCTTACGTCCCAGTAACTTAGCGGTTCGGCAAAATAGACCGATAGAATAAGTACTAGGCTTCCAAAGAATAAGTCCTGGGGGAGTCGACTTGCTCGACTTTAAAGGCGGTGCTCCAGTATGGCCACAGTCAAAAGACTGAAACAAGTAAAAGAGTAAGTTAACGCGCACAAACACACACATACACGCATATATACACAATTACACACATACACAAACCTACGCACAAACACACACGCACACATATTCAAACATACAAACACAGACAGACATACTCACACACACACACACACACACGCACACGCACGCACCTAACAGGAACCTTTACTATTTGACATAATAAGCCCGCTCTTCTGTGTCCTTGTTATTTTTTTCTCTGAAAAATACCATATAGATATCGTTTTCTTTTTATTTTATTTATTTATTTACTTTTTTTTTTCTCCCATGCTAATTACGAAATATTACATTCATTTTCTGGGGAAAATTACTAATAATAACAAATTAAGAACCTTCCAAGATTGAACGTTGCCATAGGAACTTTTTGTGTTGCTATGGAAGAGCGTATGGAAATTACAATGTCCGAGTTATCGATAACACAGGCTTTCTGACTGGCTCGAATTATCAAAGATTTCAATCTTTAGAAATTTCGTAAAAGGTTCATAACTCGTTATTGCCATTAAATTCTTTAAAAACCAGAACAGCAACAACAAATAATTGCGTTATTTTTGTAATTAACAAGCAAAACTACATCCGTGTGAGATGGGTTTTGGTTTTTTTTGTGTTTTTTCGGATTCTGTGCGTCAAATGGTTAAGAAGCCCCATAGACACACACATACATACCCGTTCACATATATACATGCGTAAGACACGTTCACTCTCTCTTTCTTTCTCATATATACACACTCTTTTACTCAGTTTTTAATGCGTATTTAAATTTTAAAATATACACGAATCACTCCTTTTATTATTTAACGTCTTACTTGTATATTCTTTCCGACAAAACTCATCCGTACACGATATATGTACGCAAACAAATAAACAAAACTCATACACACACACACAAAACAACCTCCTGATCAATAGGTACAGTCACGTAGATTGGTACAAACAAGAAAAAGTCATTTATTTTCCTACGATAAAACTAGTTAAGGTGTTTGTACGTTGGTGATAAAAGCAGACGATTAGTTACTTTACTATCAACTTCGTTTTTCTAGAGCGTCAAGATAATTTTCAACTAGCTTCATAAACATACATGCACACACACAATATATATATATATGTATATATTCTCGTTCTGACTATATTTATCATCTGACAGCTATCTCTTCCATTCGCCTTTTTCTCTCTCAATCTGTATATTTTTTCTTTCATTTTCGTCTTCTTTTTATTTGTTCCGTTCTCAGTTTCTCCAATTTATTATTTTTTTTTCTCTTTTCATTTTTTTGTTTTAGTGAAGGAAAGTGGGGTGTTTTTTGATTTTTTTTTTCTTTCTTAGCATTCCCTCCATCCCTCCCTCCATTCCCTTCTCCCTTTCTCTTCTAATTATTCTGTTGTCGTAATTTAAGAAGCAAACTAACAACATGAGGTAAGCTAGAACGACACGTAAAGGCTACCGATGCATTTACGTCAATCTATTACGTCAGTAGCTGTCTTTCTTCTCTCCGTTTCGCTTTCCCCCCGCTCTCTATTTATTCTTCCTTTCTCTCCCTCTCTCTCCCTCGCTCTTTCTCCACCCCTCCTCTCTGTCTTCTCCTTACCATTTCCTCCTCCTCATCGCGTCTCTCTCGTAATTGTGCAAAGAAGTAGCTAGCATATGGCGTTCCTTGTCTATTCCCGGCACATGCAAACCAGATTCTACAAAGGCGACCATTTTTTTTTCAAAAACAAACAAAACACACACACACAAAAAAAAAAAACAATATGGCCGCTATTAACAACACTTGCTTCATCGTTACGGCACACGTACTTTTCACATGTTACAAACTCCTGCATTGTATGTGCAAGTACATGTATGCGCGCACGTATCTGTCTGTCTGTCACTCTCTTTCTTTCACTCTCTCTCTTTCTCTCTCTCTCTCTCTCTCTCTCTCTCTCCCTCTCTCCCTATATATATATATATATAATTTATGTATTAATATCTGTTCCTGTTTGTATTACGAAATCATCAATGCGTGTGCGTTAAAATCTATCTACTTGCAAACAACCTATTTATGCTTCTATGTATGTGTGTATATATATATGTGTGTGTGTGTGTGTGTGTGTGTGTGTGTATATATACATATATATATATATATATATATATATTTGTGTGTTTGTGTGTGTGTGTGTGTGTAGTTTTCGGTGTGTTTGTGCATATTATCTCTGAGAAACAATAGGAAAGACAGAGGAGAACCGATTTCGTTTCATGTGTTGATCGATCGATTTTCTCAATCAATAAGATCTATCGATATATCTGTCTGTCTCCATTGTTCTTTTCTGCGTCGGCCAAGCTGTTGCTTACCTGTTTATCGATCTCTTTTCTTTCACACACTTGTCTCTGTTTATCTTCCCGACCCTTCTTCACACCAGTCCTTTCGCTTCGATACTTTTATCTGCTTTAAATCTGCACAGTTTCTCACCTCTCTTTCTCTCTCTCTCTCTCTCTCTCTCTCTCTCTTTACATACTTACATACATACATCTTATTTCAGCAATCTGAATGCGGCCATGCTGGGGCACCGCCTTGGCAGGTTTTAGTCGAACAAATCGACCCAGAATTAAAATTATATATATATATATATATATATATATATATATATATATATATATATATATATATATATATATATATATATATATATATATGTGTGTGTGTGTGTCTGTGTTTGTCCCCTCACCATTGCTTGACAACCGATGGTGGTGTGTTTACGTCTCCGTAACTTAGCGGTTCTGCAAAAAGAGACCGATAGAATAAGTACTAAGCTTACAAAGAACCAGGGCTTGGGGTCGATCTGCTCGACTAAAAAGGCGGTGCTCCAGCAAGGCCACAGCCAAATGACTCAAACAAATAACAGGATAAAAGAACATATATATATATATATATATATATATATATAGAGAGAGAGAGAGAGAGAGAGAGAGAGAGAGAGAGAGAGAAGGAGGGAGATCTCTGTTGCTCCCTAACCTGTTCTCCTTTATACGTCAGTCTCCACTTAAACGATTCTTTTTTTTCTGAACACTTCGCCTTAATATCGCCTACTTAATACTTCATTACACAACAGACACAGTTTGTAGGTCGCTACCCCACCGACCGATCTTCGCTTTGTTCTCGAATGTCGGTCACGTTTAGCATCCGTCAAGCTTATTTAACTGCTCGTCAAATAATGCCAGCTGCTTGCCCAGAGTTCACTGTACTCTCAGATACACATATCAGCCAGCATTCGACTGCTTATCTGCAGTGTAACATATAAACACCTGACTTTCTGCAGTTGTTCTTGTCGTCTAGAAACCATTTATATCTTAAGCTAACATGCATACTCACTGCTAAAATAAGCTTACGTATAGTACGACCGAATATAGAATTTATATATAAAATCTAGCACCGAAGGCCAGGGCTGTAGGAGATCGCATGATTTGCTAGAAATAGCAACCATGTCTCCCTCAAACCAGAACTCTCCGTTTTAAAGTGAGACACATTTCATAATGTATTCCAAAGTAGACTAACTTCGAGAATAAAAGACATTGTATCTACATTTATAGCTGGGTCTATCTTACGTTTCTCAGTACTCAATCTATTACCTGGTTCCACAAGATCTTTCGACAATTCTGTAATGCTGTGTTAGTCTCTATGATTGGCCCAGCACCACAAGACACTAAAGAGGAACGTAGTTGGTTGGATTCAGGCGGAAGGTTCCTGTAATAAGCCCGGGAAACTTTAAGTTACATGAGGCCGAATCAAACTGTTTTAAATAATAATTACTATAATAATCCTTTCTACTAAAGGCTCAAGGCTTGAAATTGGGTACTAATCGATTACATCGACCCCAGTGTTTCACTGGTACTTAATTTATCGACCCCGAAAGGATAAAAGAGACAGAGCGAGAGAGAAAGGGTGAGAACAGAGGCAGTGGAAGAGAAAGAGAGGAAGTAAAAGAGTGAACCGCAAAAGTGGACAGGATACGAAACTACAAGGCGGAATTTGAACTCGGAACGTTTAGACGGACGAGATGCCGCTAAACGTTTTGTCCGGCGCGGTAACGATTCTACCAGCTCGCCGCCTTCTGCACTAATACATATATGTGTGCGTGCGCGTGCGTGTGTGTAGAAATATGCAAATAATGGGACAAAGCGATAAACCGGGATATGAATACTACAGCGTTTAACCTCTCCAGCTAGAATATCTAATGATATTTCTTCCGGATGACTTCAGTCAAACCTAAACACGAGTGTGTATCTTTCTCTGTTTGTGGGTTGCTATACTCTTTCATTTTTCTCTTCCACCACTTCTGCTCTTTCTCCTCTCTCTCTCTCTCTCTCTCTCTCTCTCTCTCTCTCTCTCTCTCTCTCTCTCTCTCTCTCTCTTTATTTTTCTTTATCTCTTTCCTCTGCTCGTTGAAAATCTGTTTCATATTTGAATCCAATTACAATCTAGTTAAAATTCTTTATGCAGTTACTGTTGGTGGGTGGATGGATGGGTGGGTGGTGGTGGTGGTGGTGGTGGTGCAGGCGTCGGCGGCGACAATCGTTTATGTCGTTAAAACCACTTTTTGACTTCATGATTAATTTGCGCATATGTCTCATTAAAGAAAGGGGAAAAAAAAAAAAACTAGTCCCTTAGGGGCGTACCACCGACGACTTCCGTTTCGTATCGCGTATCTGGGGCAAATCAGCTCTGCTGTACTTAACCATCCCTAAGCTTAATAGAGCCCATGAGAATCCTTCAGCTCTCTGAACACTACATGTTTACCACCGTTTCGCTGTGCCACCACCTGATGGTACCTATTAACAGCTAAACGAAGTGATCTGTTGACATTTGAGTGTCTTGACTTGGGGCACAGTAGCCTGTCCACTTTGCGATTCAGCCTTTTACTTGTTTCGGTAATTTGACTTCGGCCATGCTGGAGCACCGCCTCTCGTCGAACAAATCGACCCCAGAACTTATTTTTGGTAAGCCTAGTATTTATTCTATCGGTCTATTTTGCCGAATCGCTAAGTTACGAGGATGTAAACACCAACGTCGATTATCAAGCGATTGGAGGGCGCGAGCACAGACACAAAGATACACATAAATACATATATACGTACACACAGATGATTTGTTTTCTGGTGACCAAATGTCTGTGTTCACATACGCTCTCGCCCTTCATCAAATCAACATTACCTGTACAGGTGCACCATGTGCCACATGTCAGATGACGAGATGATTAGCGAAGTCCCATATAAAATTATTTTTTGCTTTAATCTTGGAATTAAATGGTTTTGATTTACTGTCAGATGACTTTTGGCCAATGTATAAAACAATTTTAAATCAAATAATATTTATATTCATAAAATTAAGCGAGGGAGGCGCCTAAACATTATCGCGGATCTCATACGGCCCACGATCTGTATAATTCACATCTGTGTTTCCATTGGTAGATCAAGACATTGTTGGAAGCTGCTCCACTTTGTTTGTAGCCTTTTACAAATTGGATGCCAGATAGAAAAAAAAATGGAGAAGCTTTGGTCTTGTTTTATAATCCCAGTATGCGACATCCTTTCTTTCCCAAGACAGTAGGGTGTAATTTAAGAGGTATTTAGCTGCTCTTCCTAGTAGGTTGCCGACCCGACGGTACGCGGCTCCTTCGTTAGCTTCTCTATGTTTCTACGTATGTAAGTACGTTTATTTTGGTTGTGGCTGAACAGGCGAAAACTTGTGTCACAGATTAAGGTGCATAGACACCACGCTCGTTTTACATTCTACATTCCTAGAACGATGAGGCATTGTTATGTCGATGTTAATGAAAGACCGACCGACTTTACATTACTCTAGATTCCATTCTCCACTCATTCATTCATTCATTAACAGGTACGTTCATTCTTTCAGACGCGTTGGCAGAAATTATTCCAGCTCTTTTGATCAGCAGAACGAAACAATTTACTTTCGCTTACACGTCAACATAACGCACATACACTCACAAACACCCACACACAGCTCATTGCTGCAGAAGACAAATAAATAAATGAATAACAGTAAATATAAATAAAACAGAAAAGACAGAGCAATGTGGGTTAGGTAAGGTTTCAGATTGCCAAATACACTTGGGGTATTTTTATGCACTCAAAAACAAATCTTTCTAAACCGTTACAAGATCAGCAGCTGTCTTTTACAACCGAAAAGAGAGAAGAAAAAAAACAAACAAACAAAAAAAAGTAGAGAGAGAGAGAAAAGCCGTTCGGTGATGCATTCGAAACTGCTATCTGACTTAGAGTATCACCTCATAAACATTTACATTGTTTTTACATGTCACTCGATCGCTTTGCTTCACACAAGAAGCTTCTTGCTTACGATCTAGTTTCTTTTCCTTTATTTATTTATTTTTCATTTTTGTTTTACGTTTAGCTTTAGCTCAATATCACACACACACACACACACACACACACACACACACACACACACACATACAGTTACAGACATACTTATTTGCATGTTTGTGTTATCTTGATTTCTTTTGTCTTGCTTACAAAATAGATTGAATTATGAAATAACACATATATGTAAAGTTCAGTGTTTTGTTAATAATACTAATACTTCGAGTATGAGTTGCTCATATTCAATTTTTTTAAATTCTTATCTTTTCGCATGTTGTTAGGTGCATTAGTGTCAGTATGAGCTGATTATTATTATCATTCATATCTCATTTTGTGTGACGTCAATTTTCAATTGACTTCTAATCTCTACAGTAAGCCGCATCTTTCCGTATGGATGTTGTTTTCTTTCTTCCCTTCAGATGAATACTTAAGATTATATGTTAAAACCTTAAACCATTTTCTCCTAATATTTTCACGTTTTATTGTGTGTGTGTGTGTGTGTGTGTGTGCGCGCGTGCGCGCGCTGTTTTGCACAATATTAAAGGTACATTTACAGTCTCCAGATAATGTTTGTGTATGTTCACCAATGTAGGTTAAGTTAAGATTTGAGCAACAATTGCTAAAGCAGCTGACTTTGTGTGTGTGTGTGTGTGTATATATATATATATATATATATATATATATATATATATTGTTGGTTATTTTAGCATGAGTTTCTTTTTCCTTTTTTCTTTCTCTTTTCGAAAAATTTAATATTCGTTCGTAGTTTTGGTGTTATCGCTATCTCTTGCAGAAGTTTCATTTGCGTGAAGCCGTCTTCTTTCAATTGATATTATAACATCAAAGCGTCAGTTTTAGGCACGCTCTACTTCATAGCGTTGAATATTCTTGCATTGGACACGCACCATTACCACAACCAAAAAGTAAATTGTAATTATTATAAAATGGTACGAACTAAAACGGAATTCGGTGGTCTTTAGAATGTGTTTTGATAAAAAGTCCCCGTCTTATATATATATATATATATATATATATATATATATATATATATATATATAAATAATTATTTTCATAATTTGAAGATATTTATGTTATTATAAATGCAAAACAACACCACGCCGGAATCGACGTAAGATTAAATAATAAACCGCGATATGGTGAGGGATGATATTTAAATCTTCAGGGGAGAGGCAAGCAAGCAGTTCCCATCATCCCTGTCTCTGCCCCACACCCCTTTCTTTGTCCCTGTACACCACCTCGCTTTCATTATCCTTTTATTACTTTTTTTTTAGTTCTGAGTTTCAAATCTTACCTAGATCGACTTCACCTTTCAGCCTTGCTGGGTCGATCTAATCAGTACGAGTCCAGTACTGAAGAGTCAACGATCGGATCGCTTCCAAAATTGTGGTCTTTGAGCCTTTGTTAGAAACCAGTATTATTGAGGATTGTGGATGACAAAACCGGTAGAGCGCCAGCCGCAACGCTTTGCGATATTTACTTATATCTGCATTCATTCGAAATTGTATTCCTTCTGAAATGGACTTTACCCTTTGACCTTCCCGGGTATTTCTTTCCGGAGTTTTTCATCCTTCCTGGACATTAGTGCTCGCCTTTCCAGGACTTTACCTTTAGTACTTTCTGAGTTTTTTGGTTTACTGCCGCGATTAGGGATTAGTATTTCTTTTACACAATAGTTATGAGTTTTGTAGATCAAGCGAGGATAATCCGGCGAGACCGGCCTAGCTACGAATTCGACCTCTAATTATCATCATCGTCATCATGTGGTCGAGCTTGGTCGGACATTTTTAACCTGCACACGCAATCCATCTCCGTCCTGCGTTAGTTGAGGGAGACCTTCGGGGGAGGCATCCAGTGTCTCTGATGAGATAATCTACATATGTTGTGTTCGGACGACCTGCTTTAGTACGGCCATGCTTTGGCATCCATAGCAGTAGGTCATTTACCAGCCCGTGTTTAGCTCGGCAATGTCCCACAAAGCGCATGCGCTTTTCCTCTATAATAGTGCAAACAGGCAGGAAATCTCCATACGACTGTTTCTTAGTGTGATGAGTTCTCCTTGGTATGTTTAAGACCGCTCTTAACTTCTATCTGCAGCTAATTAATTGCTCTCGGGAACAGCATGAACGTTACACAGTCTACTTTTGCTTTTATTTTATGCATTTCGTGCCTCATCTTGGAAGTGAAAAGGGTGCAATCGTAGTCTTCAGGAAATTGGAAATCTTGAATTTGGAATGAAAGTAAAATATTGTAAAATAATACGTTAATGACAGGTTGCCTGGTTTGTTGGTTGGCTCACGGGAGAGAGAGAGAGAGAGAGAGAGAGAGAGAGAGAAATGTAGGAGTCGTAGGGGACATACATAGACAGGCGAGAAGAGAAATTGAGAAATAATTCGATCCTATTAAGCAGATATATGTGTTGCCTGTAGAGCTGACAGATATGGGAGACTGTTTTTATTTTTGTTTTTATTTTTTGTTTAATAACATTACTAATTGTTGACTCTGCATATTTTCAACGTTGATCATTTTTCCGTAGGGTCGTTCGGTCGGTTGGCTGGCTGGCTGGCTGATCGGTTGGTTAGTGGGGGATTTTCTAAAATAAAAGAGCGTCGACTTAAAAATTAAAAACATATTCTTTACGTAACAAAAACAAACGAAAAATACTCTGCTATTTCCTACACACACACACACACACTCTCTCCCTCTCTCTATTCCTCCCCACACGTATACACTCTATTTCCTACACGCACACACACACACACACACTTGATACTATCGTTTCCTTCTCCCCCTCCCTATCATACCCGGTTTCCTCTATCACTTCGCTCTCCAGTTTATGGTGTTGTACCGTTTAATCCAACACTCAAACCTTCACCCATTCCCCGACATTCATCCGATACGTTTCCCATTCACCTCTTAGCTTCCCCTTTCCACTGCGTCACCTACTCTTCCTCCTCCTCCTATTCCCCATCCTCCTCCTTATCTAACTATGTCGATCTTTCAATTTACTTTTTCTTCCATCATTATCATCTTTGTGTTTTTTTCCTCTTTTGCTTTTTTGTCATTTTGTTTTTGTTTTTCTCAGCCACAAAAAAAAAAATGTTTAAAAATGTAATAGACCAACATTTCTTCGCTTCGCTTCCTACAGTTTCCTCTCATTATTATTATCATCGTCGTCGTCGTCGCTACTGCTGTTTTCCGTCCACGTTGTCGCATTCGTCTTGTCTTACGTCTAGTAAATATCTCTGATATTTATCCATTTTCTTCTGTTACTTCTTCGTCATCGTCGTGTTTTTTTTCTCCTTCTTCCCCCGTCGTGTTTTTTTTCTCCTTTTCCCCCGTCGCAGCCCCTCAATGTTATGCATACTCACAAACACACACACACACACACACACACACACACACACACACACACATACACATCGTCTGATCCTAAGAGGACGATCAATACTCTCATTTCTCGCATCGTAACATCACAAACTCTCTCCTTTTAAACGCATTGGCTAATCTCTCTTTCTCTCTCTCTCTCTCTCTCTTTCTCTCCCTTTCTCTCTCTCTCTCTCTCTCTCTCTCTCTCTCTCTCTCTCTCTCTCTCTCTCTCTCTCTCTCTCTCTCTCTCTCTCTCTCTCTCTATATATATATATATATATATATATCTATATATATATATATCTATATATATATATATAATGTACGCTAATCTCTTGAAGACACCCTTACTATCTCTCTCGTTCTCTCTGTATGTCAGTCTCTCCTTCTCTGCTCTCTCCTCTTTCTCTCCTCTCTCTCTCTCTTATCCACTCCCACTTCTTCCCTAATGCGACTCACGTCATTCACTATCTCCTCTCCTCCACCATGCACCCTCCCACCGAAAAAAAACACCCCTCCCTTCCTTTCTCTTGCCGTCATATTTCGTTTCGTTTCTTCTGCTTTTTTTCTTCTTCTTCTCCCAGTCTGCCTTGCTTTGCCTGCCATTGCGGCAATTCTTTAATCCATTCCACCTCCTCTATCTCCTCTCCCTTCTCCACCCCTACCTTAGAAACTAAAGTAACACCAGCACCAACGACGCCAACAGCAACATCAACATGTCTCTGGAGAAGAGAGTTGAAGTTATTATGTAAATGACTGCTGTCTGTACCGATCGAACTAGTGACAATGCTGTCGCATCCGCGCACCTTCTCAGATAAGACGGCTTCTTATGAAAACTAATATGAAGAAATAAGCAAACGCTTTCCATTATTGTTAATGAAACATTTCTATCTGTCTGTCTGTCTGTCTCTGCTTGTCTGTTTATCTACCTTTGTCTGCATGTCTAGCTACCTCACTATCTGCCTATCTCTGCCTATATATATGTATTATATATATATATATATATATAAATGTGTGTGTGTAGTATGTATGTATTCATACAGAGAACGAGAGAGATACGTAGATAGGTATGCACATAACATGCGCATGTGTGTGTGTATGCATAGATAGATACAGATAGACTGATAGACAGATAAGCTGGTAGATAGATAGATAGATAAATAAACAGATAGATAGATAGATAGATAAACAGATAGATAGATAAATAGATAGATAGATGCGAGCGCACAAACACAAAACAGATTGAAATAGAGTAAAAAAAATGAAACGAGGGAAATAAAGAAAAAAAACTGCCTTTTTCTTTTCTCCTTTCCTCTATCTGATTCTATCCCAGTTTTATCTACCCGGATAATCCATTCACCAGTTCTTTGACGAAAATTTCTCATGATTTCTTAATTAGTTCCCTTATCTACCTCTCTAACGTATTCGACACTGAGAGAAAATAAAAGAATGATTTAGGCGACTCCATCTTAACAGTATTATTATTGTTTGTTGAAAGATGGGTGACTGTTGGAAGAATGGCCAGTATAAACGGACCAATTCTGAGAATACACCTGTAAAAAAAAAAAGGTACTATAAAAGAAGGGGCTCTATACCCCTTTTTATCTACTGACCAGGCTCCTTTCGAAGCGCCTCCCCCTATTAGGAGTTTTATTTGTTATATCTTTCTCTGTTTTCCTAACTGTTTACACGAACGTTTTCTATTTTTCGGACAAAACCCTTTGTAACCTTCGTCCTGTCTTTATCCTTACATGTTTTTGATTTATATTAGTCCTTGTGGCCAATAAAACCAGAATCTATTATTATTATTATTGCTGAATGGCTAGCACCCCGGACAAAATGTACAGCGGCTTTTTGTCCGATTTTGCATACTTAGTTCAAATTCCGCCGAGGTCGACTTCCCCTTTCGTGCCTTTTAAAGCTTGTTGTATTAAGTACCAGCCAAATACTTGAGGTTGATCCAACTGACTTTGCTCGCTCCCCAAGAATTTACCGGTCTCCTGCCTGTTTATATTGGTGGTTATTGTATTCCATTCCCACGGCCTAACATGGTCTAGCTGGCATACAATACAGAAAGCGTTCCAATCATGACCTTCCTGTCATTATCTTTGGCAGACATATATCTTCTTCCACACCACCACCCGATGTGCACCTTTTAAACAACACCCAAAAATAACCCCCTATTTTTTTTTTGTATCTAACCCCTTTTCGTCTGGTATTAACACCTCTCTAAGGGCAACGCCATCTTTTCTTTCTTTTTTTTTTTTTTTCGTTTTCTTTTTGTTACTTCGTGGTTTGAAAATTACTACTACGACGACGACGACGCCATGACATCTTTCTATTAATGTCAGACATCATTAGACTTGTTTTTTATTTGTTTCTAACCAAATTATTCATTAATGATATATCTTTTCCTTTCCTCATCTCTCCCTCCCCACTCTCCTTCCCCTCTCTTTTTCCTCCTCCCTCTCCATCTCTTCTCTCCTCTTCTTTTTCAAACTGTTGTTAAATTGGTTCGTGACTGTTCTTTCCTGCGCTTTAACAATCATTTTGCTTTTGTCTTTATTTGTTGTTGTTACTGCTGCTGTTGTTGTTGTTGTTGTTATTATTAAGGCGGCGAGCTGGCGGAATCGTTTGCACGCTGGACGAAATACTTAGCTGTATTTCGCCTGTTTTTGCGTTCTGAGTTCAAATTCCGCCGAGGTCGACTTTGCCTTTCATCCTTTCGGGGTCGATAAATTAAGTACCAGTTGCGTACTGGGGTCGATCTAATTAACTGGCTCCCTCCCCCAAAATTTCGGGCCTTGTGCCTAGAGTAGAAAAGATTATTATTATTATTATTATCATTATTATTGTGAAGGCGCGTGGCCTAGTAGTTTAGGTGTTGCACACACGATCTCTAGATCGTGAGTTCGATTCCCTGACCGAACGGCGCGTTGTGTTCTTGAACAAAATACTTCGTTTCATGTTGCTCTGTAATCAACGGTTTTATTTACCGAATTCAGTGTTCATTCGCAAAGCATTTGTCGGCCTACAGCTGTTGTAGAAGTCACTAAAGCCTTTTTGATTGGTTT
>NC_142946.1:46951497-46961497 GCF_046866305.1 Octopus bimaculoides
GTCTGTCTTTGTCTTTCATCCACGAGAGGCTGAAAGACGTTTATTTATTCATATTGTTTATTTACTGCTTTCAGTTTTTGAATTGCGGCCGTGCTGCAGCACATTGCCTTCGAGGTTACGAGTCGATCGTGAAATATTCCCGTAATTAATCTGTCGATCTCTATCAATCGAAATGTTATGTAAGGGAAATAAATAAACGTAACATAAGCCAAATCGAATTGTATAACGTGTAAACACACACACATATACACACACTGTATAGACACGGACAATCACAAACACACACACACACGTACATACATACATACATACACACACACATATATATATATATATATATATATATATATATATATATATATATATATATATATATATAATAATACAAAGAATATATATACATGTATACACACATATATGTACATACTTACATCTACATGTGTATATATATGCATATCAGGGTACAGGACGTTAGAACAATAAACTACAGACAACGGAACGAACACATAGGAAAACGGAAAGCCACTTGGAATATCCCTTCATCAGCTGTCTCTATTCTATCTAGACGTTTCGAAGATAAGACAATATATATATATACATACACATTCGTGCGCGCAGTGATATTTGGACAAGCGAAAGGAAAGGCACTCAACACATGCCGTAGAGCATGTGTGTGTGTGTGTGTGTGTCTCCTGTGCGCGCGCGCGCATGTTGATCGTTCTCTATATTGCGTTATTATTGGATGGACTTAAATGACTAATATGTTGAGCCGACAGACATTGTGGCGACTTATGGCGGAGAATATAGTAGGAGTGGCTGTGTGGTAAGTAGCTTGCTTACGAACCACATGGTTCCGGGTTCAGTCCCACTGCGTGGCACCTTGGGCAAGTGTCTTCTACTATAGCCTCGGGCCGACCAAAGCCTTGTGAGTGGATTTGGTAGACGGAAACTGAAAGAAGCCCGTTGTATATATGTATATATATATATATATATGTATGTATGTGTGTATATGTTGTGTATCTGTGTTCGTCCCCACCAACATCGCTTGACAACCGATGCTGGTGTGCTTAGGTCCCCGTAACTTAGCGGTTCGGCAAAAAGAGACGATAGAATAAGTACTAGGCTTACAAAGAATAAGTCCTGGGGTCGATTTGATTCGACTAAAGGCGGTGCTCCAGCATGGCCGCAGTCAAATGACTGAAACAAGTAAAAGAATAAAAGAATATATATAATACAAATAATATGTGAGTATATGCATATATACGTGCATGTATGTACAAACTTACATCTACATGTATATATTAGATGCATATCTGGGTACAGGACGTCACAAAAAAAAAACGTGGACAAAATGGGAATTTACAGAAAAACAAAAGACGAAATATATATATATATATATATATATATATATATATATATAATGTGTGTGTTTGTGTTTATACAGAAACACACACACACACACACATATATATATATATATATATATATATATATATAAGTACAATATGCACAACACCTCTGTGTTCCTACGGTAGGAATTATTTGTATCGAATAGATGATACTGACTGACTGATGTTCATCATAAATCTCTCTCTCTCTCTCTCTCTCTCTCTCTCTCTCTCTCTCTCTCTCTCTTCTTCTTCTTCTTCTTCTTCGTTGTCTCATATTAATACACACTGTTCAAATATGTGCGATAATAGACAAAATGAGTGTTTTATACGTATGGACATGTATATATATTGTATGTGTGTGTGTGTATATATTTATACTAATCCTCATGTTAAAGCATTGTCTGTGTGTGTGTGTGTGTAATGTGGAAATATGCATAAATGGGAACGTTGTAATTGGCCTAACCATATATCTGATTCTATTTGTTTGTCTGTCTGTCTGTCTGTCTGTTGTCTGTCTAATCCGCATGTATTTATGTTTGTATCGGTCTGTCTGTATGTCTGTCTTACAGCAGATTCTCGGGAAGAAACGCTTGGATTTTTTTTTTGTTTTGTTTCAGCGTACGACGAACAAAAAGAAAGAAAAAGAAAGGAAAAAAGAGAAAAAGATGATAAAAAATCCGTTAGAGCATTGCAACTGCGCGTTATGCAATTGTTACAGTGTGACTGCAGTAAATCTCTCTCTCTCTCTCTCTCTCTCTCTCTCTCTTTCTCTTTCTCTTTCTCTCTCTCTCTCGCGCGCTCCAACCAATCAGTCAGACGCCATGTTGCTTGAACTGCCGTCTCTGTGAAAAACTGTGTTCCATATATCTTTGAAAAAAAAAAAAAAGAGAAAAAAAAGAAGAAAATCAATCAATATAAATATATCCGAGTCGCATTTCAACTACCAAAATTAGCTTCCTCTCACATAGTGGGAATAGATAGGGCTGACTGTCACGTGATCTGGACGTAACACGTGATTTCGCGTGCATTATTATTATTATTGTTATTATTATTATTATTATTATTATTATTATTATTATTATTATTATTATTATTATTATTATTATTATTCTCTCCGTTTAGACAATCTGCGTACAACACCACACTTTTTCTGCCATTTATTTATTTATTTATTTATTGGCCTTATTGATTTCTACGAAGCTTGCTACATTCAATGAAAATATTCTTCCTATTCTCCCTGTCTCTGTCTGTATGTCTGCTTGTCTCTCTCTCTCTCTCTCTCTCTCTCTCTCTCTCTCTCTCTCTCTCATTTCTCTTTAAATACACTACCGTTCTCTTGTCGTTCGCTGTACGCCTGTTCGACTTTGTAAAATCTCTTCAATCGCGTGTCTGCGTTCAAACTGACGTTTCGGATCGCATGGAATATCTGTCTATATATGTATATATATATATATATATGTATATATATATATATATATATATATATATATATATATATATATATATATATATATATATATATAATGTCAAATTTTTCTCCTGGCATTTTTGGTCAGCACGAAACTTCTGCCAATAATGGGTGTTTCAACGTGACCTTTTCCGACTGCACGAAACATTTGTGTTCAAAGAATAAATCAGTCAATCGTTTTAAAGATTTCGTTTCGAGAGAGAAAAAAAAAACGAAAAAATAAAGAGAAAAAAATTCTTTGAAAAGCAATAAATCTCAAGGTTTTATAATTTGTTATGGCACTATAGGTTGTCACATTGAATTATAAGTGTGTGCCACCCACAGCATATCAGACACACATCTACACAACTGTGTTACACATCGGTGGCACATAACAAGAAACGCGTACACAGACATATGATGGGGGAGCGTAGCTATTAGTGTGGGTTTACCAAGTTCGGTTTTTTATCTCGCGGTTCCGTGTTCGAATCTCTGCACTGCAGTGCAACTTCTACCATAGTTACTATTAAACCCACGTCTTTTGAGTAAATTTTGAATAGACGGGAAGTATGAACGGGTGACCTATGCATGTTTTGACCGGTAGAATTTAATGGGTGCCTTGTTTTAACCTCGCCACCTGGCCCCGTGGTACATTTAGCAGGGCCCGCTTTGCTGCTAGTATTTGCAGCATGTTTCCCGTCTGATGCTAACCCATGAAATAGAAGTTTCTTCCATACCTGTCCTCAACTACCCCCAACTAGAATGCCATGAAAAAAGGATCGTGAGCACTAAGTCCCTTCTTCCGGTTCATTTGTAAAGGATCGCCTTTGTAAATGTGTGGTTTCGGTTTCAGTTTCGCTACGCAGCAACTTGGAAACCGGGGCCAACGAGTACTTTGTGAGTGAATTTGGTAGATGGAAACTGTGGGAGTTCATCGTACACCTCCCCCCCACACACACACATACACACGTCAATCTGTCACCGCTTGACAACCGGTGTTGGTTTCTTTACTTCCTTCTTGACGTCCCCGTAACTTAGCGGGTCGGCAATAGAACCGATCGAGTATATAATGAATTTAAGGAGGAGGAAAGAAAAAAAATAAGCACTGGTGTCGATTCGTTTGACTAAAATCCTTCAAGACGGTGCTCCAGCATGGCCGCGGTACAATAACTGAAGCAAGTAAAATATAAATGTATATGTACAATATAACACAACACCGGAAGCAAGCGCGCGCACACACACACACACACACACATACACACATCGGATGTACACGTAATGATTATTTTAATTCAAAATAACACATTTAAACCCGCACGATTTTCCGATTGTACAAATAATAAATGGCCTTGTGTGTAAGATATTGAACTTACAATTGTTGAAATATACGGATATACAGAGCAGATGTTGTTGTTTATTTAGCTTCAGAATTTTAAAACTCAGTTCACCCAATGCTGAAAAGTTGGCACCAAATTGTTTTGGAATGCTATCTGATAGACATCGCCATTCTGGAGTTATGTAGCCTCCCTGGCTACGTGTTTTGGCTTATTACACTTCGCTGATATCGTCTGCATCAGTTTTGATTTGATCTGTTCGTTAACTTTCATCAAAATATATATAACTAAATCATTTAGATAGATAGATAGATAGATGAAAGACGAAGAACAAACAAAAAAAAAGCAACAACAACAACAACGTGAGGACGTGGTACATGTAAAGTATTAGTAGACGTTCAGAGAAGGAAAGAAAGATGGTTTAACGTTTCGAGCAAAGCTCTTCTTCAGAAACAGAGAAAAGTCCAATAGAAAAGGAAGACGGAGCGGAAAAAATCGCCAACGATTAACGACGGTGATGATTTCGCTTACGCATTGCGCGATACTAACAAATATAGGTTTTAGAGCGCTGTTTCTCAATCATATTTTGCTTGCCGACCCCTTTTATTCCTATTTTAATCGGATGGACCCCTATAGCCATTTGAAGTTTTAATAAAATCCCATTACATTTTTACAGTTAAATATCATTAGGAATTGTATAAAAAAAAATTGTTGAAATATTTTGTGTATTGTAAAAAGCATAACTGATTTGTTGCACATAATTTTTTACAATGAAATCTTATATGGATCCCGGTTGAGAGAACCACTACTTCATAGTAAAACTGAAGGTAAGTACAAAGCGTGATATCAATTGGTAGATGGCAAAAGAACAGGAGTTGCGTAATCACTGTTATTAGCTTCCAGCTGTTTCTGCTATGAAAAGTATTGCAGTTAGAACAGAGTACTCGTGCGACATGGTACAGCTTCCTCCAAGGCATCTAAACGAAGTGTATGTTCATTGCAGAAAGCATTTGAATAAAATTGGTAACATGCAAAACCATATATATATAATACAGTTCGAAGGAGAAAACCCGCCCAAAGACTAACATATAGTTTAATCTTTACAGTTCTTTACATATCGAGATCGTTTCAAAATACTCAGGATAAAAATTTCCAGTCTTTAAGCAAATTCTTTAAATCCGCGCTCCAGCTTACAACATAATCCGTTATACACACGTGGTGTGCCTTGACGGCCAACTATCGTGAGACAATTACTTCTAGATGAGTTCAGGCGCGATCGGAAGTTTTGAATGTTAAATTGAAGAGTAGTAAGGAAGGTACTCACAATATGCATATTCAATATTTCTTTTTCCGCACGTTATAAAGATCTTAAATTTTTTAATCATTGGTAGCCATGTACAGCGCTATTTCATCCTTCTTTGAAACTGTCAGCATGGCATAATTCGAAGCAAATAAATTACATCAAACAAACATTTTACGAAGCTAATTGTTTGAAAATTAATGTTTTCTGTTAGACTCCTGCTAAAACTTATAAACGTTGTTTTAACGATTCATGACGTAACAGGTTAAACAAAGCTGCAGTCCTTTAGTAAACAACAGTTAAATCGCTGTATTTACTGCCGTCGGGCAAATTAAAAAATCAAAGAATGCATTTATACAGGTTGTGGAATTTCTTTTTATCTGATACTTCACATGTTTAAAAGTTTCGTACTAAGTAGCGATGTTTAACAGAATGATCTCATCATGAATGTAAATCAAAGTCGATTCTAACACCTTCAGTCCGGGTGCCTACTATCTCAAACATCATTATCAGGAGTATTACCGTCTCTGCACTTCTCAACCACATGGTTTCTGGTTCCATCCACCACGTGGCACCTTGACGGGCTTCTTTCAGTTTGCCCCAATCGAATCCATTCACAAGGCTTTTCGTTGACGTTCGGAGCGATAGTAGAAGACATTAGCCTAAGGTGCTGCACTGTGGGACAGAATTCAAGGCCACACGGTTGCAAAGCAAGCTTCTTGAGAAGTTCAACTTTTTACAAAGATGAGATCGATGTTGTGTGGCGTTCATTCCGTTCTTATGGCCATTTATGACGTAAGTGGGATGAAAAAAAAGACTGGAATCTAGAATTCAGAACAAACGAATAACTGGCGTACTCACTTTTCCGGAAGTCCGCCACTTCTCTGACGGCACTTGCCTGACATTTGTACTAATATTACAGTCTTAAGTACTGCCCCCCAAATATAAACCGAAGATCAGCTGATCGAGTTGGCATTAAAATGGTGTACATGATGTGATTTTGGCAATCATTTAGATCTGTGGTAACCGAAGAAGTGAGGTTCCTGACCTTTCTGTTGAGGAGAAAACTGGCATAAAAGATTTATTTGTAACGATAGAGGAAAGAAGTGCTGTTGTGACTAGATTCTAATGGAATTAAAATTGGAGCTATTCTGTGTGTGTTCCTGTCTGTGTTGTTGGTGTGTGTGTGTGTGAGCTATTGTTGCAGTGTGTTGATGTGTGAGTATTCCTATATGAGCTGTTGTTGCTGTGTGTGTTTGTGTAGCTGGATATGTATGTGTGAATTTATGTGAGTTGTGAGTTTGCGTTGTGTGCGCGCGCGCGAGTGTTTGTCTGTAGTTCTGTGCGTTTATGTGCAGTTGTATGAATGTGTTTATGCTTAAGTTGATGTATGTTTGTGTGAGTTGGTGTATGTGTGTATTTATGTATGGGTTGTGTGTTTATGTATTTGTATGTGTGTGTGTGTGTGTGTGTGCGTTGATATGTGAGTTGTGCGTGTGTTGAAATATCGATTTGTTATCGAGGAATCTTGTTATCCATGTGATCCATACTTGTCCACAAAATCTCGAAATCTTTTCTTCATGTTACAATGGATTCTTGTTTTTTTTTTTCGTTTTTTTCTTAAAACCTTTCTTCATAGTTTCACACACCACCAACAACAACAACAACAACAATAACACCACACACAAACAAACAAGCGTACGCACTCTTCGTTATATGTGAAGTAAGTTCAAGGTGAGCCGAGTTCGCTCACTGATCCCGATTCCTTGTAAAATTTCACACAACATATATCGATTATGACGGCAAGAACCGCATATCGAATTACTATATACCCCCACCTCTACCCTCTGTATAAATTTAGGATCTTATTTGTGTGTATTTAATAAGAAATGGGTATCTATTTCCATTCCCTTGAGACAGTATTCCGTACCGGTTTCTCTCATTTCATTTTATCACTTCGTCTTTTCTTTTCACTTGTTTCAATCATTGGACTGCGGCCATGCTGTGGCACGGCATTGACGGGTTTAGTCGAACAAATCCATCCCAGTATTTGTTTTCATTTTAAAGTCCTGTACTTATTCTAACAGTCTGTTTTGTCGAACCGGTAAGTTACAGAGACGTAGTCCCAGTTATACCTCTTATACATACACGGATGATTTGCTGGTTACCTGAGTTGAGTAAACTCCGTTTAGACTGCTGAGTTGATCAGTTGTATTACCTGGAATTCGTCTGAGTGGTCTGTTTAACCAAAGAGACACAGAAGGGCTTTTAAATTAATTTGCCCAACTATCTGTTTGATCCCCTTCGTATAAAACTAGAAACCATTCATTATTATCCTGATCTAATAAGATTATCCAATGTAAACACCATGAACCATGAACCATGAACCCAAAAACATGTTCAAACCTACGAGAATGAAGGACTACTCAGAATAACAAGACTCCAAGATTCACAAACTAGCATATCAAACATACATACCCATCTTCAGCTGCCTAACTATATCACTATGGTTTCGACTTCTGAGCAGTACCATTCAGTCGAGTGCTAACAAACAGATAGATATAGATTAATGTTCTCTCTCACTCTCTCTAAAATAATTTCCGTTTCATTTTGGGTTTAATTAAAATTAGAGAATAGGGATTGTTCATAAATTCAGCTATAGGTTATTATTAGAGCTGTTTAAACGATCACAAGGAACCACTTCTGTAGACCTATTTCTTTAAGTTTCCTTGAAATTGTAATGGTGGAATAAATTTATCGTCTACAAAATATGTTTCCGTTGGAAATTTTACCTGAGTCAGCAAACACTAATCTTTATTCACGTAAGAGTGATAATGATATCTAGTGATTGTCAATCTGATTTAATCTACCATAGAATTGCTCTTCACTGTTATTCAATATTTTTTTAATGATTATATCTTTGAAAGACATCGTTAAAATCAAATCATTCACTTATTCGCCAATTGATCACTTCGCTATTTTCCTTTTTACTTCTTTATTTCTTCTTCTTCATCATCATCATCATCATCATCATCATCATCATTATTATTATTATTATTATTATTATTATTATTATTATTATTATTATCATTAGGGTGGCGAGTTGGCAGAATCATTAGCACGCCGGATAAAATGCTTAGCGGCATTTCGTCCGTATTCTCGTTCTGAGTTCAAATTCCATCGAGATCAACTCTTTTGCCTTTCGTCCTTCCGGTGAAATAAGCACCAGTTGAGCACTGGCAGGGGTGGGGGTGGGGGGCTCGAAGTAATCGCGTAGCCATTATGACCACCAAAAAAAAAAAAGAATAAGAAATAAAGAAATTTAAAAAAAAAAGAGAATAATTTCAGGTTTAGTCTCTGTAGCAGAAATGATTATTGGAAGGTGTTTGAGACAACTGTTATCAAGTCGACACGTGATCAGAGACATCCTAACCGTGACCACCTCGTCTTTTAAACAACTTTATAACTACCACTATTTCTAATTAGCAGAGCAATAACAACAGACATAAATACACAACATCCTTTTCGATAAACTGCAGCGTGCCGTTATTGTTGTTATTTCTTGTTGTCTTTTTACTGGAATGTTTTCATTACAGCGTGTGATGTCCTCCTACACGACAGCGAAAAACGCTGCAAACTGCAACAATTTGCCATCATTATAGTATTATGATAAGAGAAGATAATTGCGCTTAAATAATTTGTTAATGGTCCTTTTATATAATGGAAACCTCTAAAAAGTGTAACATATCTGGAGAAATAATGATCCGGCGTTTTGTTATATGACTCTAAATATTTTCGTATCAACACTGACTCATTCAATAATTTCGTTCTAACCTTCCTTTTCTTTCTTTCTTTTTTTTTTTTTTTTGGCTTTCTGTTAATTAACTCAGTGTATGTTGAAAGATAAACATTTAATAACTGGATGTTCTTTCATCAAAGATATATCTATAAATAGGGAAATTTGTTTAGCTGATGTTGCTGTCGTTATTTAATTAACTCCTAGAATCAAATAGGCGTTCCCGCCGTGACCACCTCGTCTCTTTGTATGGCAATGACTACATTGTCCAACGTATCTTTATGTATGACGGAAGGATGTAATTTAAGGGAGCTGTATTTGACTGTTCTGTCTAGCAGGTCGAGACCCTACCTAGTTCTAGTAGA
The DNA here is from genome assembly GCF_046866305.1 of Octopus bimaculoides. Classification (NCBI taxonomy): domain Eukaryota; kingdom Metazoa; phylum Mollusca; class Cephalopoda; order Octopoda; family Octopodidae; genus Octopus; species Octopus bimaculoides. The sequence goes on from NC_142946.1 coordinate 46,961,131, forward strand.
AGACTCAAGCGTAGAAATATGAAGCTTTTAAGGATAAAAACGAAAGAAGCCAAATTCCGCTTGAATTCGACCGCACTTTCCAGGTTTCTCGGATCTTTCTAGGTTCAAATATTACAACTAGAATAACACCTATCAATTATTGTATACTCCCACTGCCTACTAACTTAGCTGTACCTCTTAACGGCAAACACTCATCGGTTATTATCACTCTGCTTGATAATGTAACTGTACCTCTTGACGGTAAACACTCGTGAATTATTGAATATTCCCACTGCTTACTGATGATGGCTGGACCTCTTGACTGTAAATAATAATCAGCTATTGGCTGCTGCTACTACTACTACTACTACTATTACTACTACTACTA
>NC_142946.1:46966497-47001497 GCF_046866305.1 Octopus bimaculoides
CAATATAAGACGTTTCGGTCTGATATCCTTCATCAGATGAAGGCTAGCGGGCCGAAATTTCGAAGCCATTGTTATACCTCTTGTAAAATTTTTTTTTTTAAGAAAAAGGTGGTGCCCCAGCATGGCCATAATGCGATGACTGAGGTACAAAAAATACTGATGTACTCTACGAAGTATTTATTCAGTTCACTACTAAATTGTTTTTATATATAACAATTATATACATAAAACTTGACATAAAGACATACTCACAAAGGTGTGTGTGTGTGTGTGTGTGTTGCAGGAAAATGAATGCTCAGTATTAAAAATATTTCGATATTTGATTCTATTGGACGCTGAAAGTGTCACAAATCTCTACTCCCAATTTTCTAGTTTCCGCTCTGGTTCTGAGAGATGGGAATGTCAAAACTCGGAGTGGCAACCACCTGTGTCAGTTTTTAGCTCCATTAAGACTCTATTGATGGATCGATCGATTACAGATATAATAATCAAAAGTCCTTCTTATCTAAACTAGACTCTCATTACAGTACTCGGCAGTATTGGAATATTTAATCAGCTAAACGCCAATAAATAAATCCGCTTCGTAATTGGTAAAATTACAATTCATGGTGTTTTCGCTATTACAAGATCTATAAAGGAATTGCTGTCACACGTTGTCATCGTTCATAAGAGAGATAGAGAGAGAGTGGGAGGGAGAGAGAGAGAGAGAGAGAGATTGTTACAACACTCAGCTAGTAGTTTGGGCGAAAAACACAGCCAAACCACACGTGATATCGTTATTTGTATGGCGAACACAAAGCTGATTGTTACACGATATAATTATCTATGACATGGCCAGTGTTGTCGCATGATGTTGCTATTTATCTTATCTTCTATTCGACCAAGTTCGCTCACTCAAATAAACAGACGCCTAATTTACAACGTTCAAATTAGAAAACGTTTCGTTTCTATCTTGTTTCCGTTTCCACCGCTACCGCCACCGACATCATTACTCCCTCAACGACGCCTTTTTTTTCTTTTTTTTTTCTTTTAATTGGAAGGATTAGAAGCAGTAGCAGACACGGATTGCGTAAAATGGTTTCTTTCAGAATATCACTCATTCTCCTTACAATCCTTTAATTACAGCAGTCTCCCAGCCTCTCTCTCTCTCGGAAAGGTGTTCTAACTCTCTAAGTCCTAGTTCCTGCTTTAGATTTACTACTTCTCGTTCTAAAGGCGTGTTAACAACAACGGAATGTGTATTTTTTTGTTTGCTTGTTGTTTTTTAATGTGTTCTTATTATGAACAGATCTCTTCTCTGTTGCTGTAACTTTACAAACACTTCTTCCTCAGCCTTCCCCTCCCTCCCATTTACTCGACGCTATAATATACATTAGTTCCTGATAGTCTTTACAGAAGGTATGTGTGTGTGTGTGTGTGTTCTTGCTCGTAATTCTAATCAGTGCCGTGTTGCTAATCTATACTTCTGCTTAGTAAGGTGTTAATAAACAATAATATTTGTTTCAAATTTTGGCACAAGGCCAGCAATTTGGGGGGGGGGAGGGGTTAAACCAATTACATCGACACTAGTGCTCAACTAGTACTTATTTTATCAACCCCGAAATTCCACCGGGGTCGACTTTGATTTTCATCCTGTCAGGGTCGATTAAATAAGTACCAGTTAAACACTGGGGTCGATGTAATCGACTTAATCTCTTTGTCCTTGTTTGTTCCCTCTATGTTTAACCCCCTGTGGCAATAAAAGATATATATATAGATATATATAAAGAAGTCCGTCGTGTATATATATTTTTTAAAAATCGGTACTCCGTCGGTTACGACGATGTGTGTTCCAGTTGATCCGATTAACTGAATAGTCTACTCGTGAAATTGAGGTGCAAGTGGCTGAGTACTCCAGAGACTGGCATACTCTTAATGTAGTTCTCAGGGAGATTCATTGTGACAAGGTTGGTCCTTTTAATTACAGGTACTACTCGTTTTTGCCCGCTGAGTGGTCTGGAGCAACGTAAAATAAAGTGTCTTGCTGAAGGGACACAACGCGCCGCCGGTTTTCGAACTCACAACCTTATGATCGGGAGCTGAATACGCTAGCCACTAACCACGCGCTTTCCCTATACAAGAGATAAAGCTATGAAGCTCCTTCCCGATTCAAGTATCGAACCCACAATCCCACGATCCTGAGTATAACATCGTAACCACTAAACCACGTTCCTTCACTTATACATGTGTATGAATATGTATGTGTGTGTGTGTGTGTGTTTGAGTGCGCGTTATATTTAATGCGTCTAATTACGAAAGGTCGTTAAACCGTCATTAATTATTCCAAGTTGTGCGCAGGAAATAAATATCTTTCTTTCGTTGCTTTTATTACGTTATTACTTTGTGTTCGGTCTGTGAAACGTGTTCTTCCAGTTAGTATACTTTCTGTAGAAGTAGCCCACTTACATTTCAATGCAGTTTATTGAGACGTTTTTTTTTTTCTTGTTTTTTTTTCTTTAGTAGTCAGTCTGTACTTCTAATTAATCTGCAACAACAACAATATCACAACTTATCTCCGTATTTTTAAACACGGTATATATGTTCTTTTCTCTTTAGAAAGAGATTTTCTACCAATAAACATGTGATGTAAAAGTCGCCAACTAAATAATATATAGAACAACAGCAACAACAACAACCAAAAAAAAAAAACCTGATGCTGCTTCTCCTACGCTTTCGAGATTCCCCCTTGCTTATTTTATCTGATAGACAACTAACAGTCTTTCAACATACTACGCCGCTGATGTTGGCAGATGTTTAATATATATATATATATATATATATATATATATATATATATATATATATATATATATATATATATATATATATATATATATATATATATATATATATATATATATATATATATATATATATATATATATATATATATATATATATATAAAAGTAGGTCTCAGCTATTAAAGACAAGAAAATGAAGAATTACATAACTGTTTCTTTTTTAAACATTGAAAACATTTGTCCGAATTCTTCGCAATGGCGGCTTCTTATTTGTAACATATCATCATCATCATCATCATCATTATCACAAGGGCGGTTAGTGAATTGTCAGTACCCTTTTTACTGTTATCCGGCCTTTGACGTTCTGATTTCAAATCCAGCCGAGGGACAAAATTTATTATTATTGTTGTTGTTGTTGTTGTTATTATTAAGACGGTGAGCTGACAGAGTCGTTAGCACACCCGACAAAATACTTAGCGGCATTTCCTTCGACTCCGTTACGTCTTGGGTTTAAATTCTGCCGATGTGAAAACTTCTAGGTGGTGCCCCAGTATGGTCGCAGGCCAATGACTGAAACAAGTAAAAGATAAAGACAGTAATTAAACCGCACTGACATATTGTTGAAGACTGAGTCTTCGAATTCGCTAGTATGATATTCCACACAATAATATCCTGTTAAATTTCTTTGTAGTACCCCTGCCGGGGTACTACGATCAGTGGAGGATGTTAGCAGCTGTTAATAAAACACCTATTTATAGGAACATATGTTGTTTAACATCAAGTCAGCCTTGATTGAGTATATCTATAATCACAGACATTCCAGCCGTGATCATTGCGTCTTATTTAAAACAATTTAGGTGCTATTTATGTCTGAGCGAGTGACTACAAGATGCTATGAAATGTATATTATATTTATATGTGATAAGATTTTAGGTGGTAAAACACGAACTCACGTCGGTTCACCTTTGTGTGTTGGTATATATTTGTACTGGCATGTGTGTATGTGTCCGTCTGTCTATGTGTGTGTGCGCGTGTGTTAATTTCTGTATCGTGTATAATTTAAAGTATTGAATATACCCTCTTCCCAGAATTGAGGTGGTTTCATGGCAAATAAGTCGAAGAATAAGCTACTATAAATCGGCACGAACTTTCCGGACAACCCAATATATATGATCCAATGATGCAATCCTAAAAGGCAATCCAAGGTAGCTCTAGTTGATAATTCACACGATAATCCGATATAGATACCAGCGGGTCTGTTAATCTCTAAAGCGTTACCTTGATGAAGTGGTATCTTAGTGTCTCGGAGTATAACACATGGCTTGTCATTATTGATCGGGAGGAATTGAAAAGGTAAGAGATTTCCTCATTGTGTTATTGTTAATCGACAAATAATTCTTCAGACATCGGGGGGGGGGGGGGGTTTCTTAACACCACAGCCGTTCCTATGCCTACATAGGATAACTGTTGGATTAAATAATAGATATTCTGGCACTCCGTCGGTTACGACGACGAATGTTTCAGTCGGTCCGATCAATGGAACAGCCTGCTTGTGAAATTAACGTGCAAGTGGCTGAGCACTCCGCAGACACGTGTACCCCTAATGTAGTTCTCAGGGAGAATCAGTGTGACACAGAATGTGACAAGGCTGGCCCCTTTGAATTACAGGTACAACTCATTTTTGCCAGCTGAGTGGACTGGAGCAGCGCGAAATAAAGTGTCTTGCTCAAGGACAATGGCAAATATAACTAGCACTGGACCATTCTTTTTGGCATTAGTGACTAGTTCTCTTGTAAACATTTAACTGGTTGTTATTTTCCTTCAACAAGCGAAAACTCCGATTTGGCGAACCTTTTCTGAGTCTACGGGCAACTGAACGGTTGTAAAAACAACGAAACCCGAATGACCTTCAATGGAAATTATCCTATAAAATTATCGAAGTTTAAACCCGAAAGATGTGTGAAATACTAAGGAATTCTAATTAATGGTTGGGAATCTTGTATTAAAATAGCTGAAGTTCTTTTAGAGAATAATTTTAAAACAAATATTATAGTTGTTTAATCTCCGTGAACATCGCTTAGGCCGTTTTGGAAGAAAAAGCATAATTATCACAGCAGCTCATGCCTTCTAAAAAAAATATTCCGCTTTGAAGAGTCAAGAGAGCGATGTTATAGATGTGTAACGAAGCGTAAAAATCGTTAAACAAATATTTCTTTAGCGATGAATCGTTTCATTTATTCAGGAAGTTTGTAGTAGATATATACGCATAACGAACTGTCTGTTCAGAGATGCTTTTTTTAAAAAAAAATTTCTGACAAATGCCAGTTATAACAGAGAAATCTCCAACTTCTAGAAAAGATTAAATTTCTGGCGAGTCTGGGTGAGAAAAATAAATAAAAAGTGCAGCCGAACGTTTTTAACTGATTCTGTTGTAAATAAGTCATTTTAAAAAGATTAGTTTGATAATGAAAGGAAAATAGGCGTAGCAAGATGGAAGTTAACTTGCTTCTTTTTGTTTATTTAATGGCTGTGGGATTTACCAAAGTAGTTTCCAAGACTGATGTTGCTATTTCCACATAGTTTACTGTATGATACTTTAACGTATACTCCAGAATACAGACTTGTCTAAAATTTATAGTTACTAGTACCCGTTGTTTTGACCCCGGCGGTGGGGCACATTTTCTGTAGTTATGCCAATGAGTTAACTGAATGTCTTTAATGATCCTGTTGGAGAAACGTGTTTGTGTACAGATAAACCACACACACATTCAGACAGACAATACTGCTATCATATTCATATACATTGAAAATTTGGGGGTGGGGAAGGGGGCGAGTCGATTACTTATTTCATTAACCCCGAAAGGATGAAAGGCAAAGTCGACCTCGGCGGAATTTGAACTCAGAACGCAGCGGCAGACGAAATACCGCTGAGTGTTTTGCCAGGCGTGCTGACTCTTCTGCCAGCTCGCCACCTTGGAAGAGACGAATTTGATCCGTTTCTACTATAGGCACAAGGCCTGAAATTTAGAGAAGGGGGATTAGTTTATTACATCGACCCTAGAACCTAACTGGGGCTTAATTCATCGACCCGAAAGGATGAAAGGCAAAGTTGACTTCCGCAGAATTTGAACTCAGGACGCAGCGGCAGACGATATACCGCTAAGCGTTTCGCTCGGCATGCTAATGATTCTGCCAGCTCGCCGCCTTAGAAGAGACGAATTTAACGACAAGTTCACAACAAGGTTGTCGTGGTGGTGGTGGGGGGGGGGGGTCAGATGATTTGAAGAAGCAGCAGCAGTAGTTATTTTGATAATGGCATGAAGAGCGAAAATTAACGTAAGAAATGGCCGAAAGCAAGATTAATTGTGTTGAGGATAAGGGCAGCAGATCTAACAAGATTTAAGTTGAAGTTACATGTTTAGAATTAATGAAACTGGACCTAAACGAAGTAGCGAGAATTTTAAGGTAGTTAGTTATCTAAACAGTCTAAAACCACCACCACAACCATCGACACTCTGCTAATGCTCTGTTACAGAACTGTTTTGATTTATATCGTCATCGTCATCAAAACCTGCTGAGCTCTTTTATAGTACAGAATGTGTTGAGTCATCGTAACTTGTCGAATTGTATATCATTTCTTTTTTAATCATTTGTATGATGAATTCAACTCACGTGAAAAAGATAAATTTATGAGTTTTGTTGTTGTTGTTCTTGTCGTTGTTGTAGGCCTTTTAGCTGGTGTCGACGTAAGCAGAAACATTGATCATTAATTTAATGCGAATATTGATTAAGTTCAGGCAAACCGTTCTTAGTTTAGCGAACACGACCATGTAAAAGTAACTGTTTCAATACCTACTGGGAAAGAGATGTGGCCGTGTGGTTCAGGAAGTAGTTTGCTTCCCAACTATCTGGATTTGGGTTCAGTTCCAATGTGCGACACTTTAGCAAGTGTATTCTACTACAGCCCCGAACCGACCAAAGCCTTACCAATGGAATTGGTAGACGGAAACTAAAACACATTGTGTGTGTGTGTGTGCTATGTCTTTTCGTCCGACGTCATTTCGTCAAACGTCTTTTTGTCCACCTCTTTTCGTCTGTCTTTTTGTCCAATGGCAAATCCTATCAATAAAATTTTCAATGATTTTTTTATTTTAATGTTCACCTTGTTTTTTAAAGAGTTTATTTAAAATTGGACAAAAAAAAAATCATCGGACCAAAAGACGTGGACGAAGTGACGTTGGACAAAGTGACATCGGACGAAAACTCGGGTCATGATTATATATATATATATATATATATATATATATATATATATATATATATATATATATATACATACATGTATGTATTACGAAGGGGTGCTGAAAAGTTCCTGGCTTTAACTTTCTGAATTCTTTTACAGGATTTAGAAAAACTGAAGGACCGCTGCAATAGTGTGTGAATCTGGGAGGGGAATATGTTGAATAAAATCATAATTAACTGATCCTCTTGTACCTTCTTTTACCCAAATCCAGGAACTTTTCCGCACCCTGTGTATGTGTGGTATGATGTGGGTGTGTGTGGGTGTATTGTGTGTGTTTTTTGTCCCTACCCGTCCTCGTAAGTTAGCGGTTCGGCGAAAGAGAAGAGAGAATAAGTTCGAAGCTTAAAAATAAGTACTCGTACTCTTGTCGACCTGTTCGACTAAGCCCTTGAACGCGGTGCCCCAGCATGGCCGCAGTGCAGTCAATCAATCAATGACTGAAACAAGTAAATGAATTAATATAAGATGTTGCAGCACTGATCCTCAAAGTCTGCTACGCGAATTCAAACGGTCTTTCATTAATATGTTCTCTTTCTGCAAATAATGCTGCTTTGTGGGCGGAGAAACGTGGCGAGGTGGGGAAGAATATCGGTGCTGGTGGAAGTATATTCCTGTGGTTGTTTACTGAAAGCGATCTACTACTGTAATACAACAAACAAACTGACACCCGAAACGCAAACACCACTCTCCTGCACATATCGTCGTCATTACGTATACTCCACTCACTCACTCACTCACCCACACCTGTCTTACATTACACCTACCTACTTACCTACCTACCTCTTCACTTTACCTTCCTAATTCACTCATTTCAAACCTGTTTTGTTTGTTTTTTGTTGTTGTTTTTTTTACTAGTTTCTATTTTTTCGTTCTTTCTATCAAAATAATAATAATAATAATGATAATAATAATAATAATAATTACGCCATATCTGCAAACGAAGAGTAATGTTCGTGTGTTTGTGTTTATTTAGAAACGTTTGCAGTTAATATTTGCATTTTAAACCTTAGCAATAACCACGTGATGTTACACCGCGTATTACTCACTATCTTACATCATGCACTTTTCAACCAAATACCTTGTTTGCTGTACAAGTGTTAACGTCATTGATATATAAGATGTACAGCCAATTAGTTTTGGCTTTTTAACACGTGTTTATTACGATTAGCAGCGATTTGTTGTATATAGTATATATGGAATTCTTTTCATTTGTCACAATGGCAGTTTGCAAAGGTAATACGGACGGCTACGACAGACATTTAATAAACTCCGGGAGGCTACAAGGAGGTTTTATTTTTTATTTTTTATTTATTTATTTTTTTAACTTTTAATCACGAAGGAATCAAAAATAAAGGTGATTCGAGTGGAATTCGAATTTAGATTCGTGTGCCGAATCTGCGAACCGGTTTCAAATCTTAGCTGTAGTTATTCCACTTCGCGTGTAAAGGAATGCATTCTATGCAATCGCTGCGCCTAAGTTGAGACGTACATGTTAAACTCACGTGGATAATTCAAATAAATCTTGTAAAATCCAACTTTGTCTTTAACTATATCGAATATCTATATATATATTGTGACTGGGGAGAGTCGTTCTCTTTTAGTGCCTTATTATTTAACACACTCACCGGTAAAGTTTCCATTCATTTACTTGTTGAATAAATCCGTTCTTGTTTGTTTAGATATGTACTTTGTGATTTAATTTGCGTATACAAATTTAATCTGCGATCCATGGGACGAGCCGTTTTAGCGATGCGTCCTGCCCAAGCTCGTCGAAACGCCGGTGTTAAAACGTGGGTGGCTGACGAAGGAGAATGCTCTCTATGTGGCTCGTGTGTTCTCGTCTACGTTTGTTTGCAATGTCCTGTACCCAGATATGCACCTATACATACAGGTGGATGTCGGTATGCACATACCTGTACGTATATATGCATATACTCATTTACTATTTGTTTTTATATATATATATATATATATATATATATATATATATATATATATATATATATATATATATATATATGAGTAACAAAGATGTATTTATATTTTACCCAGGAACCTGCACTTCAGCAGTATTGAGAAAGTATTTTATATAAAGTACATATCTAAGCAAACAAGAGCAGATTTATTCAGTGACTTGGATCGTGCCATCTGCATACACTGCAAGAATATCGGGTGGAAAAAAAAATTCTATGTAGAGTTTGATACGTAATATTGTCTAAGTGAGCAAATAAGTTCGTTCTGACAAGGTGCCTCAGTTTAAGTACCTAATTCAACTGAATCTAAATCACATTTTTATATACAGTACAGTGTATATGTAGTTGAAATTTACAGAAAAACAAAGACGAAGACAGGTGTATAAACAACAAACAGGTGTATTAGTTTAACGCTCGGGAAGGTGAGAAAGTCTTTTACGTTTCGAGCCTCCGCTCAACAGAAAGGAATATATATATATATATATATATATATATATATATATATATATATATATATATATATATATATATAGATAGATAGATAGATAGATAGATAGTTATATATAAAGGGCATTAACTGTGTATCAATGCCTCACGCTATCGAGGGACTAAATAAGTAAAAAAACTACCGACTTATTTAGTCCCTCGATAGCATGAGGCATTGATACACAGTTAATGCCCTTTATATATAATTAAATATATCTATGAAGAAACGATGAAGTTTTTCATTACGAAATTTTTCGTTATTTTTTCATTATGAGGTTTTTTCACGCTGACTACTTGATAAATTCTTATAAAGAATTTATCTTATATTATATATATATATATATATATATATATATATATATATATATATATATATATATATATATATATAGATAGATAGATAGATAGATCACTTACATACAATACTCGGAGTTTCCAGGCAAGCTATGAGTATAGACTTCTCTGAATTCCGTTCAGGAGATTCTGAGTGTTGTAGCGTTGCTTGTTTGTATACTATATTAAATATATGTTCCTTTTTTCCATTCTATATTCAGATCTACTTCTTTTCTTAATAGAGACGTAGTTTATTGCTGTGTGTGTGTGTGTGCTTTTATTTCCATGTTGTATCTTTCATCTGGAGCTCAGCATATTTGTCTTCAGCTAAAACCTGATGGAGTACTGAAATGCTGTGTACGAAATTATTCCCAAATAATCGAAATTTCTCTCTTAGTAGGAGGATGCAAACTAAAAGACAACGGCATATGGTAATGTCTGCTAAAGACAAGAGGTAATAATTTCAAAAAAATTAACAATTAATCACTCAATGCACATTTACATGCTCGGGAGAAGGAAAGCTTGGTATTTGCTATGCGGTAAGGGTTAACTATGGACATGTTTCGGTCTATTAGACCTCATTAGCATAGTTTAATCTTGCAAAACATCCCGATCACTTGAATAGAGAAAATGAGTTATGAATAATTTTTGGCCAGTATAATTTGCATTCTGTATAATGCTTAATTAATTAATAACGTTGCCAACGATCGACACCATTATGGAAATTAGACTGTCCATTTTAGCTAAGTTTTGATTAGTTTATGATATAACGAGCTGTCAAATAACACCCTTTACGTGCGGTGAGTCTCTAAAGAGGAACGAAACTCGTCAAGACAATCCCCAAATTATTCTCCCTCAGAAAAAGTAAGAAAAAAAAAAACAAAGAGCAAAAAAGAACATCAAAACGAAACAAACAGGTAATTCATTACATTAATTTGAAATATGCTTACATTTTAAACGTAGCGTGGCTAAAATTTTATAAAACTGCAATTCAATGAGAAATATTTATTTCTAAATAATAATAACTCCAACAAAAAACACGAGATACACGAGATAGGCAGGTATGTTGGTATAATCGATCAGCACACTGATCGCAAAAATAAGTGGCGTAGGTTCGATTCCTACGCGTACTACGTCAGTTCTTTTAGGCATAGGCGTGGCTGTGAGGTGAGAATCTTGCTTCCCAACGATATGGTTCTGGGTTCATTCCCATTGCGTGTCACTTTGGGCGACTGTCTTTTACTATAGCCTCGAGTCGGCTCAAACTTTGTGAGTGGATCTGATAGACGGAAACTGAAAGAAGCCCGTCGTGTGTATGTGTGTGTTGCTATTATGCAAAAGTGTCGTAAGTCCAAAACGTTGCTTTTTCAGAAAACGAAAGAATAGTTTCACCATTCCATAGCAAAACCGTTGTACTACACTTTGACAATTTTTGATATCTTGGCATTGGAAGGAGCTGGAGATACGATAGTTTAACCAAAAGAACAGGATATTGCATACAAGAATAAAAATTGAAAAAAACCGCATTTGGACAAATTTGGTCTACACTTTCATATAATAGCAACGATATATATAATCTTTGGGTATGTGTCTTTGTATCTGTGTTTGACACACACACACACATGCTACCACCATCACCACCTGCGCTTGACATCCGGTGTTGGTGTTTTTATGTCCCTATATCCTAGCGATTCAGCAAAAGTAACCGATAGAATAAGTACCAGGCTTTAACAAAAAAGGTACTGAGGTCGAATCATTCGACTAAAAACTCTTCGAGGTGGTGCCCCAGCATGGCCGCAGTCAAATGACTGAAACAAGTAAAAGATAAAAGATACATCCACGTAAAATCATCCAAGCGAGAAACGAACCGACCGCAACGGAAAAGCAGCAGCAGCAGTCGTGGTGGCAGTGGTGGTAGTAGTAGTAGTAGGAAGAGGAGGAGGAGGAAGTGGAGTCTCATTCAGTCAGCTAAATTGCCTTCGGTTTTATGAACAAATCTAATCTTAGATTCCATATTTAAACCAGCAGCTAATGTGACAGAAATTTATGGAAATCGCTAGCACAAACTTCAGAGACTTTGGAATTCAATTATCGCTATTTTAGAAATTTTCTGTGTGTGTGTGTGTGTGTGTGTGTGTATGGATCTGAGTAGGGTGGGGTGAAGTAAGGGAGGTGGAGAAGTGTAATGGTGTTTCTTGTATAAAGCTTTCCCATTACGGTATTACTAGCTGAAGTTGGTAGGTAAGCATATACATACACACACACACACACACACACACACACACACACACACACACACACACACACACGCATATATATATGTGTGTGTGTGTGTATGTATGTATTTGTATATGTAAGTTGTATGTTGGTCACTTTCTTTGTTATTTCCTGGACTGGCAGCCGTTTTTAGATTCAGTTCTCCGCTCTGATTCCGCTGTGAAGGTTCAACGCGTTTGTTATTATTACAATGGAGAAAGAAGCCCTGGAGAAGGTCAACCTCGCACTTAATTAGACGTGCTGACCTTTACTTCACCCTGCTTCTCAAATGTGAGGTTGCACTTTTCGCAATTTCACTCGGACACACTGTGTGTGATAAACCCATTTTGAAATGAAATTGAAGTTTATATAAATGGAATCTCGCCTAAAATGGCTTCCACTTCTGATCTATCTCATTCATGAATAGCAGAAGAGTCTAAACTGTCAGACTTCTACTGAAATATTATTATAAAGTCCGAATCAGCGAAAGCATTTTAACTATAAGATTATAAAATATTTAGAAATCTTTATAAAACATTTTAAAAGGTGGAACACGAAGCAGATAAACTTATAAACCAGGGCTGTGGAGTCGGAGTCGGAAACAATTAAGGGGTAGCTGGAGTCGGAGTCAGTAGAGTTTTTACCGACTCCGACTCACAATATCTTTATTCTTTAATATAAACCAGTTCTAACATAGAGGCCTATTCAAAGTACAAACGTATGCATATGCTTTTATGAGATGTATAGACCACAATCACTTAATTACGTAAAAATGAGTCGGAGTCGGAGGTGCCAATAGTAGAGGAGTCGCAGTCAAAGTGTTTTTGTTTTGACTCCACAGGGATTTTCTACCGAGGTTCGTATGGTCCTTGGTAGGGGTCCATATAAGACTTTGTTGCTAAAGTTTATGTGCAATAAATTGGTTATATTTCAACAATGATCAAAATCTTTACAATTTTTTAAATATAATTCCTAATGGTATTTAATAATAAAAATACAATAGGACTTTTTTTTTAACATGGGGGTGAGGATCCAGTGGAGTAAAACAGGAATCAACGGGATCCATAGGCAGAAAATGGTTGAGAATCACTGCTATAATTAATGGTGTGTAAATATTGGGGTTAAAAAAAGAAACCCTTGGATGGAAAAAATCGAAGACTGTCCATAGGAGATGAACCCAATGTCTAAATGTATAATTTCTTTTTCTCATCCCTATTTTAATCTCTGTCATGGTCAGTCCGTCGGTGATTAAAGCGGTAACCCTACCAAGCTAGTTTGGTCAAGAGGGTGAATGGTTTTCGCTGGACAACCTGCAGGACGTAAGAGAAAACCCGACAAAGGACGGAGGGCGAGAAAGAGATAAATTATACATTTCATTGCAGTGGATCTCCGTCGTTCGACGACGAGGATTCATTTGTGCCAGATCAACTGAATTATTATCTCCTGAATCAAATGGGTACGTGACTGGGTATTCCGCATATATGTGTACCCTTAACGTAATTTTCGGGTAGAATCAGTGTGACAGAGCTGTATGTTTCAAATTGAATTACGTGTACAATCCACCCGAGGGGCTCCCATACAGTTTCCATCTACCCAATTTCACTCACAAGGTAGGGGTCGACCTGATGCCATAGAAAATAACATTTACCCAAAGTACAACGCAGTGGGATCGAAGTTGTTAACCATTCAGCCATGCTGCGCCTGCCTTCACGCTATAGTAGTTTAGAGCTTAATCCATATTTAATCATGTTATGAAGGTAGTTAGGGAGATTAAGATGCAGGTTAATTAGAGAAACTAGATTATCACATTTCCAGTCTTTCTTTGCTCCGTTATATTTGGTCACGTGCTTTGTTTATTTAGTCACATGACACCTTATAAATATAACTGTGATTTCAGCCACGCTGATCTCCGGTTAATTATCCATAATAATCCTAAACTATATATGACGCAATCCATAATTGATGTGCAAGCAGATTTAGTCTAGTTGTTGTGGATATTCTGAGTTAAATATACCGACTGAGTAAAATCCAGTGACGCACTTGTGGATTTGTCAGCTGTCAAACAATCGTCGCAGTTTCGATTCTCTGCTAAGTTCACCGCCGCGTTATCTATGTTTGTTCCAGAACATTAGTTTCAAATTTTCGTACAAAGTCAGCAATTTCGAGGAAGGAAGTAAGTCGATTACATTAACCCCAGTACTCAACTGGTACTTATTTTATCGATTCTGAAAAGATTGAACGGTAAAGTCAACCTCGGCGGGAAATAAATAAATAAATATATATATATATATATATATATATATATATATATATATATATATATATATATATATATATATATATATATATATATATATGTGTGTGTGTGTGTGTGTGTGTATACGACGAGCTTCTTTCAGTTTCCATCTACCAAATCCATTCACAAGGCTTTGGTCGGCGAGAGACTATAGTAGAAGACACTTGCCCAAGGTGCCACGCAGTGGGACTGAACCCGGAACCATGTCGTTGGAAAGCAAACGTCTTTCCACACAGCCATTCCTGCGCCTATATATGGATATGTATATAAATGTGTGTGTGTGTGTGTGTGTGTGTGTGTGTGTGTGAAATCGTCTGCTACCAAAATGTGTTCTTTCTCTTGAATGAAAAGATTAGGAGGTGTAAGATTGATTTGAGGGAGATTAACTTTGCTATATCTAGCAGATCTGATAAACTATGTAGACGCTCTTTCATTGGTTCCTCTGTTAGCGTGTATAATCTGCTCTCTTCAGCCAGTCTGACGATGTCGCTGTTATGTTTCAACGTTGGCTGACTCTCTGCCTAACTGCTCTCCAGTGTCTCAGTCTTTTTCACACTTCGCTGACGCAGTCTTCAGGCCGTCATGCATGAATAAATCAATATTCATAGGAAGAATAAAAATATCGCGAAAATGTAAGGAAGCAACAATTTCCTCGTCTTTTTTTCCGTTTCTTTTCTCTCTTTTTGGTTCTGTTGGGTTAGAATATCTGTCTGTCTGTCTTCCACTATATATACTTGTATGGTTGTGTGTGTCTCTATGCATGCCTAAGTTATGTATATATGTATGTACGCACTTATGTATGTGTATACATACAAATATGTCTGCATGCATCTGTGTAAATACATGTATGGATATATATATATATATGTGTGTGCGTGTGTGTGTGTGTGTGTGTGTGTGTGTGTGACTTGTGATTGAATTTGATAGATAAAAACTGTGTGGAAGCAGACCATATATGTGTGTGTATATGTATGTAATTGCCTATTCAAATTCCCAAACTGTTTGAATATGCAATCATTCGCAAAACATCGAAGTCATTGCCAACAATATATTTTATATATATATATATATATGAAATATCTAATGTCTGTCTGTCTGTCTATCTATCTATATATCTTTCCATTTTGTTTACGTCTGTGTATGTCGGTGTGTGTGTGTGTGTGTGTGTGTGTGACACTACATCAGCGTGTGTATATATGTGTGCCTGTGCGTGTGT
This sequence comes from Octopus bimaculoides, assembly GCF_046866305.1. NCBI lineage: Eukaryota > Metazoa > Mollusca > Cephalopoda > Octopoda > Octopodidae > Octopus > Octopus bimaculoides. The sequence goes on from NC_142946.1 coordinate 46,982,142, forward strand.
GTGTATGTGTGTGTCTGCTTGTCTGTTGGCGCACACATGAGACTTGCGTACAACAGCAAGCATGGAAGAAGACACTTCATCGAAGGAGAGAGCGTTTTAAACAATCGCCGCCTTGACAATAATAATACGAGGGCTGCGTATTTCCTGGAGAGCCATTTAACGCTTGGCCAATCTGATATCAGCCTATCGGTGTTGTTCTAACGTTATATCAGCGTCCATAATGTGCTCATCTCATTCGTCTCCACACCAGATGTCATTACCATTTCCATCCTCAGAGAATTAAACGGTGCCAGCTGACTAAATTGGCTAATAGACGTTTGCTCGTCGAAATAACTTACGTACTTGGCTACTGTTTTTCTTTCTTTTTTGTTTTTGTTTGTCATCGTAATCATCATCAACACAAGCAACATTATTATTATTATTATTATTATTATTATTATTATTATTATTATTATTATTAAGGCGTGTGTGTGTGTGTGTGCGTGCGATGCAATGTGAGTGCGTATCTGTGTTTGTCCTACACCGCTCAACAACCCTGCTTGTTTTGTTTATGCCCTTGCAAATTTGCGGTTCGGCAATAAGTGATCGATAGAATAAGTATCGGACTCTTGTCTTTTGTAGAAATCGCCCAAATATATACTCTTTACTCTCTTTACTCTCTTTACTCTTTTACTTGTTTCAATCATTTGACTGCGGCCATGCTGGAGCACCGCCTTTAGTCGAGCTAATCGAACCCAGAACTTATTCTTTGTAAGCCTAGTACTCATTCTATCGGTCTCTTTTGCCGAACCGCTAAGTTACGGGGACGTAAACACACCACCATCGGTTGTCAAGCGATGGTTGGGGGGACAACACAGATACACAAACATATACACACACATACATACATATATATATTTATACGACGGGCTTCTTTCAGTTTCCGTCTACCAAATCCACTCACAAGGCTTTGGTCGGCCCGAGGCTATAGTAGAAGACACTTGCCCAAGGTGCCACGCAGTGGGAATGAACCCGAAACCATGTGGTTTATAAGCAAGCTACTTACCACACAGCCACTCCTGCGCCTATATGTGTATGAATAAGATGGACATGGCCCAACATCCTATTTTCTTTTCGTTTTCTTTTTCTTTCCCAAGTCTGCATTTGCTAAAGAACTTTGTAAGAGCTCACTCCAGCCGTCATGTTGTTTATCAAAGACGCAATGACATCATAAGTATTGCATCTAGAACCGGACATACTACAAAGGCAACGTCATAGTCGTGTCTTCTGAGGGCGTGTGCGTCAGGAAATATGTGCGTAGCAGCGCGCGTGCGAGCGTGTGTGTGTGTGTGGAGAGAGGTGGAGGGAAAGAGACAGAGGGATATATAATTGCATACTACGAAAATTGTATGTGTAAGTGCGTTTGCATGTATGTGTATGTGTGTATATATATGTGTGTATATACATGTATGTGTGTATGAATATATATATATATATATGTGTGTGTCTGTGTATGTGTGTTTACATATATGTGTATGTGTGTATACATGTATGTTTGTGTGTGTATATATATATATATATATATATATATATATGATGTATGTAGATACATATATATATATAAATATACGTACATATATATGTACATATATACATACACATACACACTGGCGTACTGGGTTGGGGCTGTAGGGGTGGTCCGCAATATATATTTTTTGTGGGGTCCGGGGGCGGCAAACAGATGGTCCACTCTGGGCAGCACACACTCAAGCTACGTTAGAGCACACACATATCTATCTATCTATCTATCTATAAGTACTGGTGTCGATTTTGTTCGGCTAAACCCGCCAAGTTGTCCCAGCATGGCCGCAGTCCAATGACTGAAGCATGTGAAAAACAAAAGGTATATACATACGTGTTTGTGTGTGTGTGTGTGTGTGTATGTGTGTGTGTGTGTACGTACCGTGCGTGTTTTCTATGTAACATTCATTCGATAGAAAACGAAAAACAAAAACGAGAAAGAAGGAAAGAATGAAGAAAAGACAGCGTTTGTGGCGAAATGAATTGAGATGTTTTTTTTTCATGCCACACGATTTATTTAGAAATGTTGACAGGAAAAATGACGTCAAAAATGCGGGAAGGAAACCTCTTTCTTTCTCCCGTCGTTCATTTTATCCCCATCTTTCACACAGACTGTGCGCGTACGTAGTTGAATATTGATAAGGTTTATAAAATCTTTGAAATTCTGTTGAAGTGTCGATCCCATTGTCAAGTCGATTTACTCCGAGAAAGAGAGAAAAAAAGAAGGGGGAAAAAGGGAAGAAGTGACTGTTATTGTGTTTCGGTCTTTTGTTTTTAAAGCAAAACGACGCTTGCTGGTTGTCTGACTTACATAACAACAACAACAGCGTGTAATCTTTTAATACGGAGATATTTTATCCTTGACATTTTCTTCTCTCCCCTTTACACACCATGTTTCTTACAGACTTCGTCAGATGTCGCTTCCGACGTTTCGTCTCTTGTTCTTCTTCCTGTCATTCTTATTTGTGGGGTTTTTTTTTTTTAATTTTATTTTGTTTTGTTTTTGTTTCTCGCTAAGAAGATCGTCTCCGTCGTCAAAACAGTTACGATACTTAACAATGCCAAACTAATCATGCAAGACAAGGTGACAGTTCTCTCGTTCACATTTCCCAACAGCTGCACCACTAGTCTGATTGTTGCCTGTCATAATTAAGACTTGACTTGGCATAACATGGATAAGTCAACCGTTAACAACAACAACAACAGTAGTAACAACAGCAATTATATATAGGTAGGTCGATAATTACTTTTCTCCTTTTTGATGTTTCTTAATAACTGCCGACGATTGAGTTGGAACAAATCATTTATTTTTCTAACGTCGGTCTTATAACGTCTTCGCCAATATTGAAAACAGTTCGAAGCACTTCATAGGTGATCTTTTTTTGTTGTTGTTATTTTGTGTTTTTTTTTTTTTATTCATTTTTTATCTTGATTGCTTTGTTGTTTGTGGTGCTTTGGTAAAGTCTGTCTGTAAATGGCGACTTGTTCGCAATGAACATTTCTTTTTGATCTCGTCATGAAAGTTCTCGTTAAAAAAAAAAGACAGAAAAGTATGAAAACAAAAAAACAATGCAAAAAAAAATCAACAAAAATCACACACACTTAAACAATGTCTTTTTCATTAAACATGGCGTTACCATTTATACAGATTTCTATACACGGCGTCTGACGTCAAGTAAACGACACCATTTCTATGATGAATAGATTAATCATGATCTGACTGCATATGTAAGGAGAAAGAATGTATCACTGTTAAATATAATATGGAATAAAGGAGTGCATTATATAGTGCGTGTGCTTAATGATTCACAAATATGACTCTTCCAAAATACAATATTTTTTTTAATGAATTATTTCCGAAAAAATCTTTATCGGATATATTAAACGTTTGAAAAGTGTTTGTTTGTGTTTGCGTGTGTGTTTGTTCCCTTATTGGTTTCAGTGATTGACTACGACCATGCTGTAGCACCGCCTGAAAATATTTATTCGAACTTATCACCTCCTGTATGCTTTTTAAGTTTGGTTCTTATTTTATTAAACTCTTCTTCTGGAACCGTCAAGTTTCGATAGACAAAGAAATACAATATAAGAAAAACCGATCTTTGAGGCTGGTGTAAACATTGACATATACGCCCAGACACATGCATATGCACACACGCACACACACTCCCCTTCTCTTTCACTCACTCACACGCACACACACATACACAATACATATGGAAAAAAGTGGAAGGGGTGCAGTGAACTTGGCGTGTGGAGCAGAATATCCAACGTTTCGGATTCAATCCTTTGTCAGGTTGCAGCCAGTTTTTCAAGCTGAGAGGATGTAAACTCTGTTTGACTTTTTCCACCTTTTCTTCTCTTTTTCTCTGCCTCCTGACGAAAGATTGAATCCGAAACGTTAGATATTCCACTCCTTACGGCAAGATCACTGTACCCCTTTCACTTTTTTCCATATTTTTTCAATTATTTCCGACGCAGAGCTATCAGATTATTGCTTGATTATTATACACAATACATATATACGTACAACACATACATACACTAAGGATGGCATTCTATATAGTTTCCGTCTGCTGAATTCCGCTGTCAATGTTTCTATCATTTCGATTTAATATTAAGACATTTGTCCAAAGTATCGCATGCTATAATCGACGCAGAACCACGTGGTTGCGAAGCGAACGTCTTAACCGTATGTGTGTGATGAGTAAGTGGGGGTAACTGCTTGTTTATTTATCAAATTTAAACACGAGAAAATAGCAACAATGATATGTTTATTTACATTTAACATGTTCCAGGAGAGTTTTCAATTGTATGTGTAGACAACAAACTCATATCAGTGACGTCAACGGGTTCTCAGTCACCGGCGTTTCGATATAATTGTGTCTCTTTGAGAGAGGGAGAATCACGACCAGAAATTCTGAAAGAAATGGTAAGATATGTGAAGTATCAGTAGCTTATGAGATAAAATGGAATCAATTCTACGGAGAATTGAAACAGTTTGTCAAAGTTGATGAGCTTACTTCTTACATTACGACAGTCGGCGCAGTATATCGAACAATAGAAAAATGATGAGAGTTATAAATAATCCTTGACCAGTACGAAGGTCAAGAATTTACGAATGGTTTGTCAATAATCAATAGTGTCTGTTATTGGTATATAACGTTCTGGGAATCCTAACCAGGTCAGTCCTTGTTCTATACAAGATCAAAAGACTGTTTAAGCTGGTTTCAAGTCTGACGTCAATATACAGTGAATTCTCAAGAGAAAGCTTGCGGCATTTACAATTATATTGAAAATTAGCTTTAAATTCGATATATTTGTATTTCGTTAAGGAAACTAGATTCATCATGAATGACTGGCAGTTACAGTTTATCATGCATGAGTGATCGTGACCTCGCCAACGCACGCACGTATATCCTTTGATATATCTGTTACACGAATGTATATATATATATATATAATTTTGATAAGCATGACTTGAATTTCGACAAGAGAAGATATTTTGTTATGGTAGGCTGTAATTGAAATAATTAATTGCCTATTCCAGTGTTGAGAGTCTTCATACCAACAACTTTATCGTTGCTTGTCGAAGCTGGGTATTACAGTTAATTGACACCGTATCGATCCAATTAAAGGAGAGAATAGAATGACGAAAAAGAAAAAAAAATCTCTGATTGAAATTAATGGGTTAAAAAATGACATCTGATATTAATAGCAATTGAATTTTTGTGGTTTGTTCACCTTTTATTTTATTTATTTTTTTATTTTTACATTTTCATCATCATCATCATTATCATTATAATTATTATTGATCTATAATTATAATTTGTTATTGGTGAATAGGTGGGGTGACGGACAACAAAATGGTGGACGTGGTCGAGTTTTTTATTTACCTCATGTTACGCTTTCCGTTCGCCTCTCAACGAACGTCTCTTTTACTTTTCATCTTTGCGAAACCAATTAACGAATTAAATACCTGTCGGACACCAGAGTCACGTGGGTGGGTGAACTTGTGGATGCTAATATTAGCAATTATCGTTGTTTGTGTGAATAAGAATCTCAGTTTGTGACTACCCGTGGCTTCAGTTTCAATCCCACTTCGCGGCACTTTGAGCAAGCGTTTTTCTACTATAGTCCGGGACCAATCGATGTCTTGTGAGCGAATTTGGTTGACGGAAACTGAACGAAGCCCATTGCATATATATATATATATATATATATATATATATATATATATATATGTGTGTGTGTGTGTGTGTGTGTGTGTGTGTGTGTGTGTGTGTTTCTGTTTGTCCCCCACAAACTCTTTGTTTGGTTACGTCTCCGTAATTTATCAATTCGGCAAAATAAGTACGATCTGTTCGACTAAAACCTTCAATGTTGTGCCCCAGCCTGGCCGCAGTCCGGTTACTGAAACAAAAGTCAGGCCCCCAAGATCTAACAATCCTATGATCACAAGATATGCCTCCCGTGACTATCCCATCTTGCATTTTTCTTTTAAACACTATGTATCCATGTTCTCATTATCCCATCTCCTTCTTCTTCTCTCTCTCTCTCTCTCTCTCTCTCTCTCTCTCTCTCTCTCTCTCTCTCTCTCTTTCTTTTTCATTAAAGACAATCTGCAAGTTTTCTCTCGGGAATTCGCCATGTGTTGACGTCTGACTCGTATCAACCGGTTTAGTCTTTTGATCTGTATATAGAACAAGGACTGACTTTGTCACGATTCCCCACACATTATTTTTTTTTTTCTTCGGGAAGTGATTTCAGGGAGATATGGTTGCTATTTCTCGCAGGCTAGATAACCACGTGATAGCTTCTCTTACGGATTCATCTCATTTTATCAATTATTTATTATTTTATTAATAGAGGCGACGGGCTGGCAGAGTTAGCACACCGGACAAATTGCTAAGCGGCATGTCTTCCGTCAATACATTTTGAGTTCAAATTCCGCCGTGATTGACTTTGCCCTACAAATAAATGCATTATTAATTCAAAATTATGCGAATAAATAAGGTTTAACATTTGACGGAATAATCCTTTCTACTATAGGCACAAAGCCTGACATTCTGGGGGTGGTAATAAGTCAATAACATCGACCCAGTACGTAACTGGTACTTAATTAATCGATCCTCGGCGGAATTTGAACTCAGAACGTAATTTTGTCCTTCGTGCTAATGATTCTGCCAGCTCCCTGTGACAGAATAATCTGAATGCTAAGGGGCTAGAGTAACTTTTGTCTTTAACCCATAAAGCACGGGGACTTGCACTTGCATAGCATGGACTGCTGAGCACATTTTATGAAAATGAGACTACCATGCACACATAACAAACAAACAAAAAAATAGTTAAACTATCTTCTTAGTATATAATGGTGGCAAGTTTCATCTGAAAAGTCATTAGTTGAACTATTAGTTCTCATTCTGGGAGGTGGGTATCGGCGTTTGAGTGACATTAGACCCCAGCTAACGCCCATAAATTAAATGCTTCTATCTGGGCCACGTTCGTGGCCCGTCGCGCTTTATGTGTTAATCGGAAATAAACTAAACAAGTGCCAGTAATTAAAATATCAAATCGATTCAGGTTTAATCGAACTCTTCTTTCTTCCCCTCCTACTTTCCCTTGTCAAATGGAATCCTATTATTTTCGAAGATTCACAAACTCCGTAGAGCACCGAACATGCCTTGCGTCATTTAATTACGGTTCATTACAGTCTGAGTTCAAATTCCGCCTGAACTTTTTTCATGGGTCGATAAGATGAAGTAGCACTCAAGTAGCGAGATATCGATATAATCAAATAATACCTCACCTCACTTCAATCTGCTCTCATCCTCGAAACGTGGGATTTTCTTATTGTCTCTATGAGGAATCGATATATTATTATTATTATTATTATTATTATTATTATTATTAAGGCGATCGATATATTATTATCATTATTATTATTATTATTATTATTATTATTATTATTAAGGCGGCGAGCTGTCAGAATCGTTAGCACACCGGGCGAAATGCTTAGAGGTATTTTTGTCTGTCGCAACGATCTACATTCAAATTACGCTGAGGTGGACTTTGTCTTTCATCCTTTTGGAGTCAATGAGTTAAGGTACCAGTGAAACACTAGGGTCGAGGAAATCGACTTATCCTCTTGTCCTTGTAGCAAAATTTGAAACCATTATTATTGTTGTTATTATTTATTATTATTGTTTGTTTTTTGTTTTTGTTTCGTATTCTTCTTTGTTGCAAGTTGCACCACTCTGCGTTGCTTGCATACCTGCAATGTGTCGGGTGTGAAACCGAAGAGTGCTACATAGCCCTCCGTCTTAGAAAGAGAATGGAGAGAGAGAGAGAGAGAGAGAGAGAGAGAGAGAGAGAGAAAGAGAAAGAAAGAAAGCGAAAGAGAAGGCGTGGGAGTTGGAGGCGACAGACGATAAAAAGAGAGGAGCGGGGAGAATATATAATTTTATATATATATGTATATATATGTATATATATATAAAGTGGAGGGGAGGGACTGACATGTGAACTGTGATGTCGTCTGTTACTGCAAGGCAGATAAAAGATAGTTGATGACCTACTTTCCTGAACCTATCCAACATGTCTTCCTGCAAAGAAGAAGAACAACAACGAGAAGACGACGACGAATATAAAAAAGCTAAAAATAAACACAATAAAAGAGTAAAGAAAAAGCCGCCAGGATTGGCGCGCCCAACACTTGAGTGATCAGAGGCAGAAATAGATAAATAAATGAAATGCTACTACTACTACTACTACTACTACTACTACTACTACTACTACCAACAATAATAATAATAATAATGGACAAAGAAAGCAGATAAAAACAAGTAAAACATCTTGCGCTCGCAATTCTTAACGTTTTTTTGTATGTTGCTTCGCTGTCTTCTTTTTTCATTTCTTTCACTTCTTCTTTCTCTCATTCCATTTTCTTCTTCTTCTTCGTCTTCTGCTTCTTCTTCGTCTTCTGCTTCTTCTTCTTCTTTCATTTCTCATTCTTCTTTCGCTTCTCATTCTTCTTCTTTCACTTCTCGTTCTTTTTTACTTCGTCTTCTCTCACGTCTTCTTCTTCTTTCATTCCTTGATCTTTTACTTCGTCTTCTTTCACTTCTTTCATTTCTTCCTTTTTTTTTTCATTCCTCCATCTTCTACTTCGTATTCTTTCACTTCTTCGTCGTCCTCTTCCCCACCTCCTCTTCCCCACCTCCTCTTCCCCACCTCCTCTTCCCCACCTCCTCTTCCCCACCTCCTCTTCTCTTCTAACCAATTCATACATTGCTTCTACCATTTCTCTGCTATTTATTTATCACCATCCTCACATCTTCAACTTAATAAACCAACCTTGATTATGTATGCATCCGTTTTACTTCATGGATTCCTTCCACGGACCTTCCCCTTCCCCCCTTTCATCACGATGACGATAGTATCAGCAACACAAAAACAAAATATCTTGTAGACACCTCTCACTCTCTCTTCCCCATTCGCCCCCCCCTCTCTTTCCGTAACTTGACTGTAATTCTGAAAAGATGAATAATTGCCGCATTAATCTTGAAGAACCAACAAATAAATTTACGAAAGAATTTCATTAGAAACCCCTCCCTTCATCTCTCCATATTCCCCCCCCCTTTCACTGTTATTCTTTTTTTACATCCTCTTCTCTCTCTCTGCGTGTGTGTATGTGTACGCACACTCACACACACACACGTGCTGTTACTCTCCGATACATGTATACAACACGCCCTCTCTTCCTCTCTTCGTAACCCCTCCCTATAGAACTGCATTCTCATCTACCCCCAAAATCTTCCCCCTTCTCTTTTTCCATCTTCCTTTCTTTCCATCACTTTTCCTCTTTTTCATTTTTCTGACGAACGACCACCGTCCGAAATGTCAAAGATTCTTTCTCTTTCCTTCGAAGCGTTAATAATAATATCTTTTTAAAAATTTCTCCCTCTTGTGTTTTATTCGCGCCTTTTCTCATTACTCTTAGACACACACACACACACACACACACACACACACACACACACATACACACACACACACACACACACACACACACACACACACACACACACATGAATTAAACACACATAGAGGGAGTTGGTGTCCAAACTTGCGAGGATAATCTCAGTCGATTGAAGTTTCTCAACTCACTATACTGAACTGCAGCCATCCTGGGGCACTGCCTTGAAGAGTTTTGCAGAACCAATCGTCTCCAGTAGTTAATTATCTCCGCTATCTAATTATATCGGTATCTATTTGCCGAGTCGTTAAGTTATAAAAAGGTATATAAGCCAACACCGGTTGTCAAGCTTTGGAACAAATACAAAAACACACACAAACACGCTTACACACATCTATGTACATAATGGGCTTCCATTCAGTTTCCATCTATTAAATTCATATATATATACACATACATATACATGTATATACATACATACATACATATATATATATATATATATATATATATATATATATATATATACGTATATATATATATATATATATATATATATATATATATATATATACGTATATATATATATATATATATATATATATACGTATATATATATATATATATATATATATATATATATATATATATATATATACGTATATATATATATATATATATATATATATATATATACGTATATATATATATATATATATATATATATATATATATATACGTATATATATATATATATATATATATATATATATATACGTATATATATATATATATATATATATATATATATATATATATATATACGTATATATATATATATATATATATATATATATATATATATATATATATACGGATATATATATATATATATATATATATATACGTGTATATATATATACATATATATATATATATATATATATATATACGTATATATATATATATACATATATATATATATATATATATATATATATATATATATATATATATATATATATATATATATATATATATATACATATATATATATATATATATATATATATATATATATATATATATACGTGTATATATATATATATATATATATATATATATATATATATATATATATATATATATATATATACGTGTATATATATATATATATATATATATATATATATATACGTGTATATATATATATATATATATATATATATATATATATATATACGTGTATATATATATATATATATATATACGTGTATATATATATATATATATATATATATATATATACGTGTATATATATATATATATATATATATATATATATATACGTGTATATATATATATATATATATATATATATATACGTGTATATATATATATATATATATATATATATACGTGTATATATATATATATATATAATATATATATATATATATATATATATATATATATATATATATATATATATACGTATGTATATATATACATATATATATATATGCAATAGTTTAGTTCGTATAGCAGAGTGCTGCAGTCTGAAATTTTATATATGTATATTAGAGAGAGAGAGAGAGAGAGAGAGAGAGAGAGAAATGTGTGATCGTGTGTGCGTGAACTCGTTATATATTTATGTATTCATGCATTAATCGTGTTTTTAAGGCGTGTTCGTGCGGCAACACGCGTGTACAAAATACATACATCTTAGGAAATCCAGAGACGATGATTATCTTAAGAAGAGAACTGGCAGTAGTGGCGGCGTGGTTTCTGATATTTCTTCGTTAGGCGTGGAGTCTTCAATTACACTTTATGAGTCACAACTACCGACTGACCTTCCTTTCCTCCCCCCTCTCTCTCTCTCTCTTTTTCCCCCTCAGCCTCTCCCCTTCCTCCCTCCCTTTCTACGGCTTACCGTATCCAAAATAAGGCAAAGGTCTCTAAATGTTTCGATTTAATGGAAATCCGAAATTGTTTTTTCTTCGTCTGCTCTTTCAGTCATAGATTCGGTTACTTGGTTCCAATCGTTGGACTGCGGCCATGCTGGAGCACTGTCTTCAGTTGTTTATTTCTTGTTGTTGTTGTTGTTGTTGTTGTTCTTGATTTCACTTAATTATATCGGACCTAAGCGTTAAGTCATTTTATCGATCTCTGTGTATCGAATCGTACGTATTAACACTAGTAACATAAAGTATTTACGCTACTACTACTACTCCTCTCTCTCTCTCTCTCACATACACACACACACACACACACACAAATATATATATATATATAACTGATAAAATCAATGATTTTATCAGTGGCCAGCACGTAATAAAAACCATACAGGTAAACATTAATATATATATATATATATATATATATATATATATATATATATATATATATATATATATATATATATATATATATATATGTATATATATATATATATAGATATATAATAAATAACTATATCGATAATAGCTTCTTGTTTCCTAATTCCGCGTCTGTATCCAGCCCAGAAACATATCCTACTGTAGGATATCGTGTGATATCCAAATAACGACATAAGACCTTTTATACGCACGTTACGAGGTTTTCACCCGAATTATGCTATATAAGCATGTGTGTATTTTTTTTTCTGATTGTATTTCACCCACCACTTGACGACTGGTGTTGGTTTGTTTACGTCCCTGAAACTTAATGCTACAGCAAAAGACGGGACCGTTATGATAAGTATCATACTTTTTAAAAAAAGTAATAATAAGTGCTGGATTCGATTTATTCGACTAAAGCCCTTTAAGCGGTGCTCCAGTATGACGGGAACGAATGAAAGATAAACGAGAACAGGTCGTTAATGCTGTTGCTGTTATTGTTTAACCCCAGGCGAGCCCTGATCGAGGAAGCCTATGATAGTCGGCGTTCCAGTCATAACCATCCCTCCTTTTTTTATTTTTTTACAAACACAGCATCCGCATCCAGATAAAGATCTCTATCGATTATTATACTTACTCCTTGCTGTCACTCTCCTTACAAAACTGTATCAGATTTCTCCCCTTAACCCTTAAACGGCTGGAAAAGGGTTGTTATGGATGTTTGTGCTCAACGGGCAAAACACGCAAAATATTTCCCAAGAGGAATTTTTGTACTTAATTTTCACTTTAAATACGTACAAAAATAATAATAATTGTTAGTCTCTCGCATAATAAAATTTACAATCTCATTATCGAAGAGAGACGTAAAATATTCACTTTCTTTTGATGATGGTCCTGTCCGTATAAAATGCTTCAAACATCAATTGACGCTGTCAGCCATTTAAGGGTTAAATTGGGAATTATAGTTACGTGAATGAAATATTAAGTTGTTGAAATTATCTCCCCTTTTATTTTGTTAATTTTTTTTTTTATCTTTTTGGTTTGTGTGAAATGCTTAACAATCGCTGCAAGGGTTTCTCGATCTAAGAGGAACATTTCGACTCATTAATGTTTTTTTTTTATTTATTTCTCTTTATTTTTTTAGTATTTTTACGTACATCATTCAGTACATTTGTAATTGGTGTGTGTGTATGTGTGCGAGTGAGTGTATGTGTGCGAGTGAGTGTACGTGCACTGCATTAGTATATATATACATAGATTTTAGCATGTATGTGTGCATGCATATATATATGTGTGTGTGTGTGTACGTGCTTGCGTAAGGTTTGTTATCAATAATATAACGAAACTAGGGTGGTACATCTTCAGAATTTAATCAGCTTTTTTTTTTTAATTTTTACTATCTTTTTTTATTGTTGCTAACACATTGCTGTCACTTCATATTCATTACGAAGCTAGCCACGTACCTAACACCACCATCACCACCACCACCACCACCACCACCACCACAACCATTACTACAACTACTATTATTTTTCTATTCTTTTTCTTTTTTTCTTTTTCTTTCTATTTTTCGTTGATGTCTTGCCTGATTGTGCATAAATCGTTTCTGCCGAACATTGGAATGCAAGCCAAGGGCAATGCACTCGCTGTACAAAAGTAGTTTTCAAACAGCTGCCTCTTGCTGATTGGCCGAAGGACAGGGGAGTTCAAATTTCCGAATTCCTCTTCTTGTCGTGTATCTACCTTAGCTGTCTGTCCTCCAAATGAATGCTGTGATTCGATCTCATGTTTATAGTTGCTGAAGACACACGAAAACGTGCTTTTTCGATATCCCTTTGACTATTCCTTGCCTGCATACATATATACATTCATACATACATGCATGCATATATACGAATATACTTACATATACAGATACATGAATGCAGATATACATAAATGAATAGACAAAGCTGGAGTGGCTGTGTAATAAGTAACTGGCTTACTAACCACATGGTTCCGGGTTCAGTCCCACTGCGTGGCATCAAAGCCTTGTGAGTGGATTTGGTTGACGGAAACTGAAAGAGTCCTGTCGTATATATATATATATATATATATATATATATGTGTGTGTGTGTGTGTGTGTGTTTCTGTGTTTGTTCCCGCCCCCAACATCGCTTCACAACCGACGCTTGTGTGTTTATGTCCCCGTAACTTAACGGTTCGGGGACATAAAAACACCAGCATCGGCTGTCAAGCGATGGTGGGGGGACAAATACATACACACACACACACACACACACACACACACACACACACACACACACATATATATATATACATGACAGGCTTCTTTCAGTTTCCGTCTACCAAATTCACTCTCAAGTCTTTGGTCGGCCCGAGGCTATGGTAGAAAACACTAGCCGAAGGTGTCACGCAGTGGGACTGAACCCGGAATATATAATGCGCACACATTAACAGAAAGAGGAAAGAGGCTGGCTGCAAATGAGAATAAACAGGTTTTTTTTTTTGTTTTTTTGTTTTTGTTTTTAGCTGTTCCAACGGCCAGTCGTGTCAGGTCTACTTGGCTGCAGTTTCAAGTTGACCATCAACGACATTAATAAAGTTTTCCCCCATCATCATCAGTTCTTCTAGCTATATTCTGTTCTCGAGTTGCCTGGATATGACAGTCATCATCTCTCGTTGCAAAAAGAGACCTAAAACTGCTTAGAAATAGCAGCTAAATCTCTTTTAGATTACACCTATCATAAAAATGGAAAGACATTGAATACAGTTCCAAATAGCGTCTGAAAAAAAAAATGTAATAGCTTTGACTAGAACACACTTGATCATAGCACGATTAGGACTGTCTTGGAACTAAAAAAAATACATCAACAGCAATAACAACAACGATAGTCTCTAATGGTGATACATATTGAGATTTTGTAGATGGTAAAAAGAAAAAAAAGTGACAAAAACCCTCGTGTAGAACTTGATAATTTCAACCTAACTCGTTCTGAATTTACTGTTCCGAGAGTGAATCCAGCAAGGCTTGGATATCATCTTTCATCTTAATACTTTGCATCGACCCAGTAATAATCCAAATCGATGCAATCGATCATACTGCTACCCGAAAAAAGGAAATCAATATTGACACAGTATTTTTATTCTCTTCTATTTCTGTTTGAAATTATTTCGTTGTAATCTCTTTGTGAATCAACCGGTAGCTATGGCAAAAAAAAGAGCTTAATTTATTTATTTATTACATTTAATAGATTCACGAGTCATCTTGGTGTAAAAAGTAAATGATTGGTTTTTATTTCAGTGTAGTTTGTGATAAGACACAATGCATAAGCTGGTTTCTAGACAGGAAATGAATAGCGCCTGAATGTCTAAGATGTGTTGTAACTGTTCTAAAGAGCCACAGATTTGTGAGGGAATAGTTCCCGTTTGTTGTCAGCAGTTTCCACAAACTGTTCGCATGAGAAGAGAAAAACGTGTTCGGAACAAACGAGATCGGTTTCCCATTATATTATGAAGCCTAATAATAATGATTGCGAATGTAAGCAAAGCACAAGACTACGAATTTAGACGAAGCATAGTGATTCAATAGACCGAAATACTTGACCGGTACAATTTTTTTCGACCATGGAAGGATGAAAGGCGAAGTCTACCCCGGTTGGATTGACTTAGCAAATGAGATTGGCGTCAATGATATTATTCGCTGTAATAATGATTATCACAAGGTCTGAAGTTGTTTGTATGTATGTGGGGCTATCGATTTAGTCGTCCCCCGGTACTTGACTGGTACTTTATTTTATTGACACCGGGAGGATGAAATGTAATATCGATCTCGGCGGAATTTGAACTCGGAATGTAACTACTACGATTCTGCCATCTCGCCACCTAATAATAATAATAATAATAATGATTTCAAATTTTGTCACAAAGGGAGCAACTTTGGGGGAGGTGGGGATGAGTCGATTACATCGACCCCGGTATTCAACTGGTATTTATTTTATCGATCCCTAAAGGATGAAAGGTAAAGTCGACCTGAGCGGAATTTGAACTCAGAATGTAACGACAGACGAATTACTACTAAGCATTTCGCCTGGCTTACTAAAGACTCTGCCACTCGCCGCCTAATAATAATAATAATAATAATAATAATAATAATAATAATAATAGAAATGAAATTCGGATTAGAAAAATGTGCCAAAGCAACCCTGAAAAGAGGAAAATTAGTTAAAAGTAGCAATATAACACTAGATAAAGCCAATGAAATAAGAGAACTAGACGAAAGCCAACCATATAAGTATTTAGGAGTCAATGAACTAGATAGGATACAACATACACAAATGAAAGAAAAAATAAAGAAAGAGTACTATAGACGAGTTAGATCAATACTAAAAACAGAGCTCAATGCTAAAAACAAGATAATGGGTATCAACACTTTAGCTGTCCCAGTTATAAGCTACAGCTACAACATCCTTAACTGGACACTAAACGAACTATGTAAAATAGACAGGAAAACAAGAAAAATAATGACAGGATATAGGATGCACCACCCAAAATCTGACATAGAAAGGCTATATATACAACGCACAGAAGGTGGCAGGGGTCTTATACAGCTAGAAAACTATTATAAAATAACCACCATAGGACTGCAAAAATACCTACTCCAGAAGCAAGGGAAACTAATACAAATAGCCACAAAACACGAGCAAAACAAAAAACTGTTTTCAGTATTTAAGGAAGCTGACAAATACAAACAAGAAATCAATCTACCTAACAAATACGAAGAAGAAGAAGAAGAAACAACAAAAGCTATAAAACAAATGAAATCCAAACTAAAACTAGAACAGCAACGGACCATGATAAAACGATGGCAAGAAAAGCCCCTACATGGTAAATACTGGGCTAAACTAAATGCGAAAGAAATAGACAGAGAAAAATCCCAGCGATGGCTGAGAAGCTCAGGACTCAAAGCAGAGACTGAAGGATTTTTAATTGCTGCACAAGACCAAAGCCTCCCCACCAGAAATTACCAAAAACACATAATGAAAAGAAATATAACAAGTAACTGTAGAATATGTGGAGATCGACAAGAAACAATAAATCATATTATCTCTGGCTGCCCAGTCCTGGCTAAGAAGGAATATATTCACAGACACGACAGAGCTGGGACCTATATACACTGGAAGCTATGCCAACATTATGGAATAGCAACAGAAAAAAGATGGTATAAACACACGCCAGAAAAGGTCACAGAAAACGAGAAAGCAATCATACTCTGGGATATGCCAATACACACAGATAGAGAAATTAAGGCAAATAGACCAGATATAGTTGTCAAAGATCATGAAGGAAAAAAATGCCTTCTAATTGATGTTTCAATACCAGCAGATGACAACGTTTCTCTAAAAGAAATGGAAAAACTTTCAAAATACAAAGACCTGGAAATAGAGATAACTCGAATGTGGAATCTAAAAACAGAAACAATTCCTATCATAGTAGGTGCCTTAGGTATAATAAAAAAATATTCAGACAAATACATAACAAAAACACCAGGACTTACAAATATATATAACATACAGAAAATTGCACTACTGGGTACTGCACACATTCTACGCAAAACACTTTCAATACAGTAAACATAAGAGCACCACAGCAAACCACAGCACATACCCAAGGCGCACAGAGCTGCGCTCGGTAGTGAAGTGAAAGCACGTTATAAAAATAAAACTACTGAATAATAATAATAATAATAATAATAGTTCTTTCTATTATAGGCACAAAGCATGATTTTGAGGGGAGGGGCAAGTCGATTACATCGACGAAAAGAATGATAGGCAAAACTGCTATCCCGACAGAACTGTTATCCCAGCAGGGTCACCGACTTCCAGGGAAGCTGCTAAATATACAACGCATAGACTCAAAAACTGAAATCTGTTAGCATAAAATTAGTAAAGAAGAATCTATCTATCTATCTATCTATCATTCACCGTGCACATCAGTGGCTTGGAAATGGACGAACGTATATTTTACGTAACTTACATACGTACATACATACACACATACACGCACACACACACATCCGTGTCAAAAAGCTTATCTTTGATCTATCTACACACACACATCTACACGAATACTGTATGTAAAAATGAATATGCATGACATCATTGTCATTTCATAAAGACAAATACACTAAAATACGTACGTACACGCGCCATTAACAGTTACCTGTAATTACAATACATACATACATACATACATACATACATACATACATACATACATACACAAGCAGGCACATATTGCACAACGATGTCAAACCGATTATATTTCTTCGATAAAAAATCATTATCCGGTTTTACTTGAAAGTTATACTAAGTCGTGTTTATCTTCAGAACAAACGTTTCTACGTTTTTACAAGGCTATTTATTACCCTGTCTTCTACCATTACAACGATTGCTCTCTTATGTAAGCACGAAGTGTAAGAGTTTGAAGAGAAGCAATGGCGGAGGTTAGGCATGACTGTCCTTCGAAACGTAAACACACAAAACACACACACACAAAAACGCACACACGCACACACAAAATACATGTGCAGTAACTAGAAACACGAACCTTGCAAGGCACATAGGTTTTATCTACACATTTTATTTATCCAGTGTAGTATACACACACATCTATCTATCTATCTATCTATCTATCTATCTATCTATCTATCTATCTATCTATCTTTCTATCTATCTATTTTTTTTTTTTTTTTTTTTTTTTCCTTCCTTCCCCCTCCCAAAAAGAAAAGCTCTACATTGTATTTGTCCCATCTTCGTTGAGCCCTGTGTGGCTAATAAAAGAAATGTATCTATCTATCTATCTATCTATCTATCTATCTATCTGTCTATATACCAATCTATCTATCTATATGTCTGTCTTATGGCATTTTGTTTCTCATAAACATACTCGCTAGGCATAGCACAAGTAGTGAGTTATATGAGTCACTGACTTCCTGTTAAATACTGGGTATAATGCATACACCTACCGTGCGCACACAGGCACACACACACACACACACACACACATTTGTTTATGTCTTAAGAATCCTAGAGACGTGAAATAATTCGTTTTTAATTATGGATCTCGAAGCAGATAAATCTCTAAATGATAGCATGTAAAATATTGGATTTAAAAATTCCATTGGATGAAAAATGTTGAAAGCAGCCTTCGATTCTTCCTATTTTTTAATCCAGTTTTTACATGCTTTTATTTATAGTTTTATCTGCTTCGACATCCATAATTAAAAACAAATGTGTGTGTGTGTGATAGTAAATGGAGAAAATATTGGAATTCTTTATGAAAAGTGACTTGACAAAAGAGTATTAGATAAAAAAAGAAGAAAAAGAAAGAAAAGCTGTGGATGCTGGTAAAAATACTGAACTTTTTTGTGTGTTGGTC
>NC_142946.1:47006497-47011497 GCF_046866305.1 Octopus bimaculoides
TAATTATTGAAAGAGTATGCCATTCCAATTTACATATTTCAGCTATTAACAGTATTGCGTTTCCTGAGCCTCGTTCTCAATTTAATTTTTTTTCCTGTTTTTTTTTTCTAATGTATATATCATATATAACACACTAAATTGAACGCGAGATCTATGTATTTTGTATGTGTGTGTGTGTGTGTATTGTGTGTGTGTGTGTGTGTGTGTGTGTGTGTAAATTCATTCGTTATGAGCTGCGCACTTTTCGCCCTTATGTTGCAATATCCAATTATGCAAAGACTTTGAGACAGAGACTATTGCGTAATATGAATACATTCGAATT
The DNA here is from genome assembly GCF_046866305.1 of Octopus bimaculoides. NCBI lineage: Eukaryota > Metazoa > Mollusca > Cephalopoda > Octopoda > Octopodidae > Octopus > Octopus bimaculoides. Next base: position 47,006,820 of record NC_142946.1, read on the forward strand.
GGTAGGTTCTCTTTCTTTCTTTTTTTTCTTTTTCACAAACACACAGACACACACACACATATTACGACTTACTTTTTTTTAACTGAGAATATTGCTTTTCCTGTTTTTGAGGTCATTCTTATTGTGTTCGTAGTGTTACCTTGAGATGACTTACGAGTAAAGACTAAACGTGAAAAGTTGACTAATGTAAGATCTTGGAAGACAAAATTCTGCAATGGCGAGCATTACAAACTTCTGTAATGGGGAACCCGAACCCATATGGCCTTCGAGGGGATCCATATAAGAGTTCGCTGTTGAAATTTGTGCAGTAAATTGTGTATACTTCTACAATATTCATGGCTGTGTGGTAAGAAGCTTGTTTCCCAACCACATGGTTCTGGGTTCAGTCCCACTGTGTAGCACCTTGGGCAAGTGTTTTCTTCTATAGCCTCGGGCCGACCAAAGCCATGTGAGTGGATTTGGTAGACGGAAACTGAAAGAAGCCCGTCGTATATATGTATATATATATGTGTGTATGTATATGTTTGTGTGTCTGTGTTTGTTCCTCCAACATCGCTTGACAACCGATGCTGGTGTGTTTATGTCCCCGTAACTTAGCAGTTCGGCAAAAGAGACCGATAGAATAATGTAGCCTTTCCCCTCTACAGGGTCACTGGAATAACTTCCCAGTCCTGTATTTCGATCGATTCCATAATGGTTTATGGTTTTGTGCCATTGTGTGAAATTGACTAAGCAGTTCTGAGTTCATTTTAAGTTAAATTCTCAAAGAATTTGATAAAATAATTACTGAAAGAATCGGCATCGTGCCGAGTGGGGAAAAGAAAAGAAGGGAAAAGAAATATCTGTGACTAACTGAAGCAGCGGCCGCAGCAGTAGTAGTAACAGCAATGTTGGATCGCCGAAGACGGGGTTCTGTCGATTATTTTCCTTTTCCGAGTTCTTTCAAGTCGTTTTGTATTCTTAACCAATCTCTGGGGGATGAGGAAGTCATTATGAAGTAGCTGGAAGTTAGGTACATGACCTGTCGAAGATATTATATAGGATAAAGCTTAAAAGGGCCTAGGATGGGTCCATTCACCCCCACCACTCTACCACCGTTTATATAAATCGTTTATAGAGCTTATTCTTGTTTTCTTCACCCCGATACATACATATACATATATATATATTATATATATATATATATATATATATATATATATATATATATATATATATATATATATATATATATATATATATATATAAGGGCATTACTATAGAAGAATGCCTCACGCAAAACTACCATAGTAAACACATTTTTACCGAATGCGAGGAAATGCAACCCTCAAAAACTGGCCTCTTAAAAACAGACTGAACTATATATCGAACGATTTCACGATTATTACAACAATATCTAACTTTCGATCATCAGTATAGTATGGTCAAGATATATAAAAATAAACAAGATTCAACATACCAAAACGGACACCCATGTATCCGGCATCGTACATAGAAGATTGTTCATCTATATATATCTATGTAAAAGGCATACACACGAGGACTGACTAAACCAACATATATATTGGTTGGGCATACACGCATACACACACACACACACACACACACACACACACACACACATATATATATATATATATACACACACACATGTATGTATGTATGTATGTATGAGGTGCCCTACCAAGGTAGCAACGTTTCGAATGCCACGATTTTCTTTGGGTGTTCAAAAATTATTTCAAATTCCAAAGCAGCAGCGAACTAGCAGAATCATTAGCATTTCGTCCGTCTTTACATTTCTGAGAGATCAACTTTGTCTTTCATCCTTTTTCGAGGACGATAAAGTAAGTACCAGTTGATTACTAGCGTCGTTGTAATCGACTTATGCCTTCCCCCGAAATTGCTGGCTCCCTTGTACCAAAATCTGAAACCGATAATTATTTCAAATGTTGGCACCAGTGCTGTGGAGTCGAAAGAAAAAAAAATTCGACTCTGACTCCTCTACAATTGGCACCTCCAACTCCGACTCCTCTTTACGTAATTAAGTGATTCTGGTCCACATATCTCACAGAGCAACGCTTGTACTTTTGAGTAAGCCTATATGGTTCAGTTGACAGATGAAAGTACGAATTGACCCCAGTTCTTCGCTTTTTTTTTTTTTTTGCTTTTTCTTTGTAAAGCCTGATACTTATTCTATCGTTAGTTTTTGCTGAACGGCTAATTTACGGGGATGTCGACACACCAATACCGGTTACCAAGTGATGATGAGGCACACACACACACACACACACACACACACACATATATATATATATATATATATATATATATATATATATATATATATATATGCGGCGGGCTTCTTTCAGTTTCCGTCCATCAAATCCACCCAGAAGCTAGAATAGAGGACAGCTGCCCCAAGTTGCCATGCAGTGGGGGCTGTTTTAAAGAAATCATGGAAAAAAAATATACCTCCCCTTCAAACCAATTTATCCAAATTTACGTCGATCTCAGAGCAAAAATTTCTTTTTAAAAACATCTAAAAGCCAATCCTGAAGTGGATATTCAAATAAAATACGTGTGAAAATGTGTAGAAACCAATTTATTGAAATAGATAAGATATAAGCGAATGAATTTTTTAAAGTGTTTTTCTGTGTTACGTCGTTTTACGAATTAAGTCGCATGTCTTGGAGCCATTTACAGACATAAGCTGATATATGTCTATATTTTTAATTATGAGACTTAAAAACAGAAATAACCACAGCAACAGCAATAACAACGGCAACAGTGGTGGGGGAATGAGTCGGGTGGAGTCTGGGGTAATCATTACGACAGAGCGATGAGGGATTTGTTACTCTATAGTGAAAGTAAAGGTTTTTCTCAAACAACGTTTAACGTTAAACTGTTTTGCAATATTAAATATCTGGCGTATGCCACGTCAACAGTAATAAGCAGACGTTTGAACTTCAACTCGTTTTTTTTTTTTATTAGACACCAGTGGATCGTGTTCACTAGCAAGTTACAAAACACCATTTCGTTTTTTAACCCGTTGAATGAAAGCATGGGAACACACACACACACACACACACACACACACACACACACACATATATATATATATATATATATATATATATATATATATATCCTGCTGCTGTGTGTGTTTATTGCCTTCTTGTCTTCCTCTTTGTGTGTGGTATTTAGGAAGGGAGAAATTGCTGTAAATTTTTACGAGAAATGTGAGATTTTTTCCGCCGTTCCATCTCAACAACGCACATTGTCTCTTTTGTGTTTCTGTCTTTATCAAAATAGATCGTAGGGAAATATTTTTTATATAGACAAAAAAAGTTTAAAAACTTGATGAGGAACACGTAACCAGCCTGTGTCTTTTGCTTACAGTTCGTGAGAAAAATGTAAATATCACCAACTGTTGGCTTTTGATGTTTGATATAATATGAGCGAATTTGTGTTATTTAAAGATAATAAAAAGAGTAAAAAATACTAATTTAAACGTGTACATTGGTAAGAGATGTAATGCAAACCTTTTTGTTTCTTTTTTTTCCTTTTCTGTACAGATTTTAAAGATTTGTAAAGTCGGCTCTACAACATCAATACTAGACTATTCGGTGCGTTGATTCAACTATCCTAGATATAATGGCTTCGTTATCGATGTATCTTGACTAGACCCGCAGTAATTTTGTATTAGGAGAGAGAGAGAGAGAGAGAGAGAGAGAGAGAGAGAGAGAAAGAGAGAGAGAGAGAGAGAGAGAGAGAGAGAGAGAGAGCTATGTGTGTGTGTGTGAGATCGATAATAATAACTGATTCTCGTATATTACCGATACCTGTTTTATTGACTTGAAGTGGATACGAAAACTAAACTCTGGACGGAAAGTCAACTAAAGGCAGCAGCGATGTGTGTGCGTGTGGATGCTTGTGTGTGTATATATATATATTCATATATATATATGGTATATATATATGTATGTGTGTATATATATATATATATTGATATGTATATATAGGGTATGTATGTATATATATATGGTATATATATGTATGTATATATATATATATATATATATATATATATATATATATATATATATATATATATATATATATATATATATATATATATATATTGAACTAGCTGTTGTGAAGTCTTCATGTCCGGTAACTTGAAGACGCGATCGACTTAACGGGAAAACGAATAGTTTTTTTTCTTTCTGACGAATACAGTGTGTGAAGTTTGAAAAACCGGATATAATTTTATGGCAAATAATAGCTCGATGTGATGTTCGTCAGTATATTGTACGTGTGGGTGCATGGTTATATATATATATATATATATATATATATATATATATATATGCATACAGACAAGCACGCACATGTACTCATAAGCAAATACATAAAGGCAATATGCACGCAAATACATACACACCTACAAATACGGGGAGAGAAAGAGAGAGAGAAGAAAATCAATTTTAAATAAAATTAAGTATGTTCGGATTAGGATTTTCAGTACAGATTAAACTTTATATTTGGTACATTAGGATTACAGTTTTAAATAAAGGCAGTTTCGGTGACGTCTCTTCTCCCACCATCTCTCTACCTTTCTGTCTTTCTTTCCTTCTTTCTTTCTTTCTTTCCTTCTTTCTTTCTTTCTTTCCTTCTT
>NC_142946.1:47016497-47046497 GCF_046866305.1 Octopus bimaculoides
GGCTTACAAAGAATAAGTGCTGGGGTCGATTTGTTCGCCTAAAGACGGTGCTCCAGCATGGCCGCAGTCAAATAACTGGAACAAATAAAAGAATGCCGTCTTAAACTATAAACTATTTTCTCTCGTCAGAAGAAACTTCGTAGAATGTTGAATTTAATTGAATTTATGTCTCAAGAGAAGCCATTGTGACGATTGAAGAACAGGATTAAATAGCGCTATAGGTCGCTTATGAACTTAATAATGAGTGCAAAAACAAGACAAAAAATATTTAATGTGTATACTCTTTGTTCTTTGACGTAAATTCCTCAACTTAGTTTAACTTAGAAGAGATCATCTCTCCTATAATAGTATAAATTCAGTAAGACCGCACACCACGTGTTCAAAATGCGTTTTCTTTTTTTTAATGTATTTATATTTTTAAATATGTTCGTAGAAATCGATGTAAAAAGTCGGACAAATCGATGTAAAGTCGAAAAAGACAAAACTGGAAGCGACGTCGGTTGAGATATGGCTAAATTTTTTTACCGTAATTCTTCTATCTTAATAATATGACCGCTATTCCTAACACTATTTTTCCATTACTTTCAGAATTCTCTCTGCCAGAAGAAGAAGAAGCAAGCTATGAAGAAGAATTGACTGATATCTGTTCGATATTTGTTTTTCATCTTAAAATGGCCGACAACGACTAGTTGATCACACTGTAAGTAAGCGGATGCTAACCAATGAAATTGCAAAACTTACACACCCACTCACGCACACACACGTATCTATCTCCCCCCTCTCTCTCTCTCTCTCTCTTTATATATATATATATATATATATATATATGTGTGTGTGTGTGTGTGCGTGTGTATAGGGGAAAATTCACGAAAAAACAACAGAGGAAGACAGGTGGTATAAACAACAAATGAATGTATTAGTATAACGCTCGGGAATAGAGAAAGTCTTTAACGTTTCGAGGCTACGCTCTTCAACAGAAAAGAACACAGAAAGAAATAAGGTGAGAAACAAGGAGAGAGAAAAATATGTGTAGTGGTCAGCGATCTATCATATATATATATGGTTGTTACCGTAACGTGCGATGTACCTGGACATTTACATTTTAGCGTGTAGTTTAACTGTAACCCAAACTCATAAACCTGGCGCTAAACCCTCACATTAACTTTAAACTTAAACTGACCTGACCTAACCTAACATTAATCCCGATTAGGTCATTTCATTTGACCACGGTTATTGCAGTAAACCACACGCTAGAGTAGCACAGGCGCGCGCACACTTTCACTTTCATTTTGTCCCCCCTGTTTTACTTCATGCCCCACTATTTACATTGTTTCAAAGATTTGTTTTTTGTTTTCAACTTGGTGCATAATTTTCTGTGTGTAAACACGTACAAGCGTACGTGTGTTTACGCCCCCGTAGCTTAGCGGTTCGGCAAAAGCTGCCCCGTTAGATTAAGTACTAGGCTTACAAGCAATAAGTCCTGGGGTTGATTTGTTCGACTAAAAGGCGGTGCTCCAGCATGGCCGCCGTCGAATGACTGAAACAAAATACAAGAATAATCATGTGTGTGTGTGTGTAAAGAACTATATATACATACACTGAGCGGACCAAAACTCACGCCACGGTAAGTTGAATCCTCTCCGGGATTGTCAAAGACATACTTCGATTTTCCTACATTTGAATGAAATAAATTAAATAATGACGAATACACATGTACCTGTATATGAACGGAGGGGACAGTCGATTACATCGAACCCAGTGCGTAACTGGTACTTAATTTATCGACCTCGAAAGGATGAAAGGCAAAGTCGACTTCGGCGGAATTTTAACTCAGAACGCATCTTCGTAGATGCATTTACGGATCTTCGTAAATGCATTTCGGATTTGAAAAACAGGAACATTCACTACGCTATAAAGTGGGCAATTGTTAGTTACGCTCCCTCGTACAATACTGGTAATTTTAAATGTACTGATTGCCCAGAGGAAATATATTATATAATTACTTCAAAATTAGAATTATTGAATTGTCGAAACAATCTCACATTAAAATTTTCTCATAAATATAGAAAAACATTTAAATATTTCAATAGTTTATGACGCCATTATCGTAATTGCTTTTCCTATAATCTAATAAGCATAATTTTTCTAAGTTTTTAGCATATATTAATGCCTAGATAACTAAACGTCGTGGCGTAGAATTTCTATGTTTATTTTTTATTCTTTCGTTATCTACTAGCGACATCTGAAGTTTAGATTCTAAACTAGTTTTTCATAGAACATTATATCTCTTCTTAAGTTATTTTTGTTTGCGTTCCTGCATTAGAGATATTATCTCCATTCACTTTAATTTAGCCCGTTTTGGGTTACCTTGATAAATTTACGGATATATTGATTTGTACAGTTTATTTTTCTTCTATATCTAAGTAAGCTGGTACGAAAGAAACGATCGTTGGTTATATATGGTGCAATCATCAATCAAATATGTGATTTTCTCCTTCTAAGCGGTATATCTATCTACTTGTCATACAAAATTAGGAATTCTGTTTGGATTTCTAGGTATCTGATTGTTTCATATACTCAATCAAGTTCGCTAACCCTAAGCTGTTTCTAGATCGCTGCCTGAATTTATTGTTGTTGTCGTTAGGCCTAAATTCATCGTAAAGCAACTACCATTATGGGTGGTATCCAGGCTACAACGGATAAAACGAGCCGTTGGATTTGGTTAAAAATGAAACGATGAGCAGGGACTAGAAGAATATTGAGCGGAAACCTAGTAACCAGTTGATCTAGCAAGCGGGGCCTCGTCTGAGAAAACGGGGAGGTCGGTGTGCAATAATATCCTTGAGAGGAAGGCTCCCGCCTCGGCGGGCTTAGCATCCGGTAAGCGGAGCTTTCAGCTCGTAGCACTTGCATCTGCAAGTTGTTTGCAATACACACACACACACACACACACACACACACACACACACACACACACACACATATATATATATATATATATATATACACGCACTTATGCACACATATATGCATATTGTAAATATATTTATATATATATATTTTCATACGCACATACACATACACATATATATGCATATTAAAAATAAATATACATATATATTTTTTTCATACACACGTACACATATATATGTGTATTTATACACACGTACACACATACATACACACATATCTGCAAATACCTATACAATAAAAAAATACGTAAATAACGGCGGTCGCTAAGGTGAAGATAGAATTCATAATCATTGGTTAACGTCCTTATTTCGTATACACTATCGGTCAGTCACCGGCTGTCACTCTCATTCTCGCTCGCACACTCTTACGTTCTCTCCTTCACTCCTACTCATTTACAAGCTCGCTCAAATTGAGTTTACACTTCCACAAATACAGACACATGAATATGAAACATATACAATTGCTATACATGCATGCATATTTCATATATATATATAAACAATTCAATATTCAAAATGGTGTCCGCCTGCTCAGCAACATATCTGCTGTTTCGTAATGTTGTTTTCCTTCTTTAATTGTTATCTATGAAAGCATTACCTTCCCTCTCTCTCTCTCTCTCTTTCTGTCTCTCCTTTGCTCGCGCGCATACACATACACGCAGACAAACGCTCTCTCGCTCTCCTCCTCTCTCGTTCTCTATCTATCTATCTATCTATCTATCTATCTATCTATCTATCTATCTATCTATCTATCTATCTATCTATCTATTTCACACACTGACAAAGCAGACTCACAGACTCGGAATCATTTACGCTTTTAATCTGTTTTGTTTGTTTGTTTGTTTCTTTGAAGCTAATATATCCTCGTCGTCGTTGCCATATAATGGAGCTGTTGTGATTGCCAAGAGAGAGAGAGAGAGAGAGAGAGAGAGAGAGAGAGAGAATATAATAACGATCGTTGATGGCTGCTCCATCGTCTGCTAGGGATGACAAAAACGACGGACTTGTTAGGTTTAAACCTTCAGCAGCAGACCTTAGGCGTTCAGTGAATTAAAACTGTCTGCACGGAAACGAAGAATTCAAAGTAAGTGGCTTTCTCGCCGTCATCGTCTTCGTCACCACCATCATCATCATCATCGTCGTCGGCGTTGTTGTCTTCGTCTTCATCATCATCAATTCACACGTTTATGTTTTATATGTATATGGTATATATACATACATACATACATACGTACGTACGTACTTATATATATACAAACACACGCGCCTGTAATATATATATATATATATATATATATATATATTACTCTTTTACATGTTTCAATCATTTGACTGCGGCCATGCTGGATCACCGCCTAAAAGAGTGTTTTAGTCGAAGGAATCAACCCCAGAACTTATTCTTTGTAAGCCTTTTTACTTACTCTATCGGTATCAGCAAAAGGGACCGATAGAATAAGTACTAGGCTTACAAAGAATAAGTCCTGCGATCGATTTGTTCGACTGAAGGTGGTGCGCCAACATGGCCGCAGTCAAATGACTGAAACAAGTAAAAGAATATATATATATAAACACACACACACACACACATTGCGTACTATATATATATGGACATACACTGCGCCTATATACATACATACATACATATATATATATATATATATATATATATATATATATATATATATATATATATGTATGTATGTATATGGTGCGTAATGTTAGTTTGAAGTACAACGGTTTGTTTATACATGAAACTTCTTAACTCTCTCTCTCTCTCTCTCTCTCTCTCTCTCTCTCTCTTTCACTCTCTCTCTCTCTCTCTTTCTCTGTATGCATGTAGAGCATGTAGGGTATTTCGACTGAATTCTTTTCTCGTAACTCGAGTTGAGTTTCACGCTCCACCGATCGTCAGTCGACTGACAGTCACCATGGCGTGAAGCTTGGAACGCAGCACCGGAATTTAGATTAAATATATTATATACTCTGTTTGATGTATTGAGCACTCATGTTTTCCATTCGTTGACAAAAATTCACAGCAGTTAAACATAATGTGTATATGTGCGTACGTGCATATGTATGAGTGGCTGTGTGGTAAGTAGCTTGCTTTCCAACCACATCGTTTCGGGTTCAGTCCCACTACGTATCACTTTGGGCAAATGTCTTCTACCATAGTCAAATCAAATGGTGATATTTTCTAATCATTTAGCATGTGCATTTCGGGTTTGCGTAATTTATAATAGAAAATGCATCCATTATGTGAAATATTTCCATCAACTGGTTCATATTTTGAAATATTTTAACTGAGGAAGGTAAAACGTAATGAATCCATTTCCTATTATATATTGCGCTCACCTGAAACGTACGTATTAAATAGTTTCATAATATCATCATTTACTTTGACTTCAGTATTACAATATATATATATATATATATATATATATATATATATATATATAAGGCGGAGAGCTGACACATTCTTTAGCCAGCATGCCACAATGCTTTGTAGCATTTCGTCCGTTTTTATGTTCTAAGCTGAAGTTCTGGCGAGATCAACTTTGCCTTTCATCCTTTCGGGGTCTATAAAATATGTACCAATTGAGCATTGGAGTTGATATAATCGACTAGAAAGGATTATTACGACTCATATATGTTGTCTTCATCGATTGCTTACTCTGTAGGTCCACTCTGTCTCTGAGACTCTCCACAAATTATATATTTTTATGACGGTTTCCGATTTTGTCATTGAAAGCTCGAAATTAACAGTCGACAACTGAGGAGGGTTTAAACTTCTTTTGGTATTTTGTCCCGTTGTCCCGTACTTGTCTCTCATTCTGTGTTTACGTATTTTTCACTCGTTGCTGATGTCCTATACTTGATATATATATATATTCATTCATACAGCTGTATCGCGAGAAATTAGGAATTGCACTATACTTAGCTCAAGGTATGAGTATATTGCGTAGCAATGTTGTTACTTCAGTTCGAATCAACCAATATTTTGTTACACAGAGACTATGCTCCATCTTGTGATATTTACGTGTGTGTGTGTGTGTGTGTAATTGTTTGAAGAGAGAGAAAAAAAACTGGGTTTTGTATATTTCTGCGTCTTAATCTTAGATTACAAGCAAAAGAAGAAGTCGATAAAATATATAACTGCGTCGTGCGATATGGCTGACTAAATCCTTGGAGGCCGGTGCCCCAGCATGGCCGCAGTCCAATGAATAGAATTAATAAAAAGCATTATGATATGCACATGTGTGTGTGTATGGCTGTGTGCGTAAAATATCTAGGTTTAGGTACGGTGTGTGATGAAACAGTGTAAAGCAGATATGTGAAACTGCAGAGTCTCTATGGGCCGCATTGCTCACATACATGGGAGCCGCATTGCTCACATGTATGTTGCCATGGGAGCCGCATTGCTCACATGCATGTTGCCCTCGGGGCGGGGGGGGGGCGCATATTTCTAAACACGTGTTCACAATGAAGATATTTTAAAACTTTTTATTTGCTTATCAATAATCTTAATTTTATTAATTAGGTTAATGTCTTTTATTATAGTTTTTTTTTATTTCTGAGGCAGGCTGGATGGAGTTCCTCGTTTATAAAATTTTTAAGCTAAGCTAATCGCGGGCCTCACTTGTATATGAAAAGGGCCGCGTGTTTGACATCCCTGGTGTACAGGAAAGCAATGAACTCTAAATATGTCGAATAGAAATATTTAAAAATATATATATATATATATAAAAATGTAGAAGGAAATTCGGTTACAACCGTAATTATAAACTTTTGCGATGGTTGATGCAAGCGGATAAAGGGAAAGGAAACACACACACACACACACACACACACACACACACACACACACTGAGCATCCTATGGCGGAATGTGAAATTCTCGAATGCGTATCTCACCCGATACTCAGCAGCAGTTTACAGCAACAGCACGTAGTCTGACACACCACGACACACCACACCACACCACACCACACACACTCACCTCCCTCCCCCCGCCATCCGTCACCTCCTCCTCCTCCTCTTCTCCCCCACCCACCCTCACTCTCCCTTCCTCCTACACTTTGGTAATGTTTATAGTTTTTGTTTTGTTTTTTCGTTTAGTTTTGCTTTCTTTTCCTAATGTTGCTGTTTTGTTGCTATCGTGCTAATTAAAAAAAAAACGCCGTAGAAATAATATTAAGTTCGTCTGAACTAAACAAGGACAGACAGTTCTAAGTCCCCCTTATTACTACAATTTTTAGCATCATTATTGTTGTAGCTATTATTGTTATTATTATTATTATTATTATTATTATTATTATTATTATTATTATTATTATTATTATTATTATTATTATTGCATCTTCTCATACGGCCTTTCTTTTTTTTTTCGTTTCTCTTCTGCATTTTTACAAACACACCCTCCTCCACACTTTGTCTTCATCCGTCTGTATGTGTACGAGTTTCCTGCCTTTCCGCTCTCTTTCTGTCCCCCTCTCTCTCTCTCTCTCCACTTTCTCTGTCTCTATCTCACACACACACACACACACACACACACACACGCATCTGTCGCTCAGTCTCCAAAGATTCTAGGTCAGCGCTGTTGAATAATACCGATATATTTTTTTTCGTACGTCATAAGTTTGCATTCCATTTATACACCACCACCACCACCACCACCACCACTACTACTATTACTCCCACCCCTCTTTCCCTCTCTCTCTCTCTCTCTTTAACGTTACTATGTCGATTTATGCTACAAGTTACACAATACCTCCTTTAATTTTCACCGCCCTCCCCCCTCCTCCCTCGCCCCCTTTTCTCCGTTCGTTTCCTTTTGGAACGAACTTAATTTTAGAAACATTTTTCTCTCGTATCGATCTTGTCTTCCGAATCCGTTTAAAGACTTTCGTGTTGTAAACTTCGTATGATTATTATTATAATTAAGGCGGCGAGCTTTGCAGAATCATTAGCACGTCGGGTGTAATGATTAAAGGCAATTTCGCTTGCCGCTACGTTCTGAGTTCAAATTCCGCCAAGGTCGGCATTACCTTTTATCCTTTTCGGAGTCGATAAATTAAATACCAGTTGCGTACTCGGTCGATGTAATCGATTGCCCCCCCCTCTTCTCCCAAAATTTCAGGCCTTGTGCCTATAGTAGAAAGGATTATTATTATTAGCTGAATGAAGTGACCCCGATATTTACCTTATATTGTAAGCGTGGTACTTATTCTATCGGTCACTTTTACCGAACCACTAAGTTACAGGGACGTAAACACACCAACATCAGTTGTCAAGCGATGGTGGTTGGGACAAACACAGACACAGACACACACACACACGCGCACACACACACACACACACACATATATATATATATATACACGACAGTCTTCTTTCAGTTTCCTTATTTTTTTATTGCCCACAAGGGGGCTAAACATAGAGGGGACAAACAAGCACAGACAAAGGGATTAAGTCGATTACATCGACCCCAGTGCGTAACTGGTACTTAATTTATCGACCCCGAAAAGATGAAAGGCAAAGTCGACCTCGGCGGAATTTGAACTCAGAACGTAATGGCAGGACGAAATACCGCTAAGAATTTGGCCCGGCGTGCTAACGTTTCTGCCAGCTCGCGCCTTTCTTTCAGCTTTTTTTTCAGTTTCTGTCTACCAAATCCACTCACAAGGCCTTCGTCGGCCTGAGGCTATAGTAAATTATGCTTGCCCAAAGGTGCCACGCTGTGGGACTGAACCCGGAACCATGTGGTTGGTAAGCAAGCTACTTACCACACAGCCACTCCTGCGCCTATAATATGTGTGTGTATGTGTTTGTGTGTGTATATATATATATATTTATATATATATATACACACATACATACACACGACGGTCTTATTTTTCTGTTTCCGTCCGCCAAATCTACTCTCAAAGCTCTGGTTGGCTTGAAGCTCTAGTAGAAAACACTTTGCGTGTGTGTGTGTACACACGTGCGCGCACACACACGAGCGGGAGTGTGAACAAAGAAAGCAAAGTAGCACTCGAACCCATTTGTTTGGAGCTTTAAGTATTTGATAACAGTTGAACTCATCCCACATCACTTAAAACGTTTTGTGGACGCAAGACGACTTCCACATCATCAGATGTACGCAGTCAGGGTGAAGAGAATTGAAAAGGAATCTTAGAACGGCGTGACTGTTTGGTCAGAAGCTTGCCTCCCAATCACATGGTTCCGAGTTCAGTCCCACTGCGTGGCACCTTGAGCGAGTGTCTTCTACTATAGCTTCAAGCTGACCAAAATCTTGTGAGTGGATTTGAGAGACGGCAACTGAAAGAAGCCCGTCGTATATATATATATATATATATATATATATATATATATATATATATGGTGTGTCTTGGTGTTGGTGTGTTTGCGTCCCCGTAATGTAGTTGTTCGAAGCAAAAGAGATCGACTGAATAAGTGCCATGCTTAAAAAATAAGTACTGGGGTCGATTTATTCGACTAAACAATTCAAGGCGGTGTCCCATGACTGAGACGAGTAAAACATAAAAAGATAATGGAGAATGTTTATTCAGGCGTCTATAGGTTACGTGGGTGTTTTAGCTATTCAGCGACACCAGTCCTTTGCTTACATGCTTCTCGCGTCGGGTACAGATGCACTCGCACAACACACGCACACACACACTCTCTCTCTCTCTCTCTCTCGTCTCTCTCTCTCTCGTCTCTCTCTCTCTCTCTCTCTCTCGTCTCTCTCTCTCTCGTCTCTCTCTCTCTCTCTCTCTCTCTCTCTCTCTCTCTCTCTCTCTCTCATGTCCTTGCTGTTACATGTTTTGCAAGTGACATGATCCGAGACGGACTTTTGAAACTGGATCAATTACATCGTTGTAGACTAATTTTAATTACCGTAAATCCTCGAGTATAGTCCGCCCTTGAGTATAATACGCAGGGGATTTTTAGGGGGCTGTACCTCTGGAAAACCTAAACCTTGTGTATAATACGCACCCCTTCTCTAACTTGAATCAAGGGGGTCTATATAACGTCCTTGGTTTATAAACATATATACGGATAGCAGAAACAACTGTCCTGGATAGCAGAAACAACTGTAAGCTAATGAGAAGGATTACGTGACGCCCGTTCTTTTGTCATTCATTAATTGATATTCTGCTCTGTGAAATGCTGTGAGTATATTGACTTCTAAGAACTGGTTTTAGTGTCGTTATGGCTAAGCAATATATGTGTTATGTTTGCGTTTGGGACCGGTGCATCTGTGTGAGTGTGTAGTGTATCTGTATGGAATTCGGCACAGTTTACTATTATATAAAAATGTGTGAACAACAAACTTGCAGACCGAAAGACAGAGTTATATGGGACAGATGTTTCGTAAGAGAATTTCTGTAACTTGAGCCCAGTTTTCATCTCCCCCACACCCCCGTTATATTATTATGAAAGTGGCGTCCTTCATATTTCACTAAAGCTGAAATATTATTTTTATTATTATTAGTAGTAATAATAATAATAATAATAATAATAATAATAATAATAAAAGAAAAATACAAATTTTTTTTTTAAATATTCCTTTGAAAATAGAAGTGTGTTTCTTGAAAGCAATTTAGCTGTTAATTGGTTATTTCGTAGTTGTTCTAACATCTGCCCACACACACACACACACACACACACTAGCAAACTCGTTTAATTCTTTACGTAAATGCTATCTTCCATATTTCTAATTATTCAAACTGATGACACGGTGACCTTATCTCCCTTGAAATTAGTACTCTTCTTTGTCAGAAACGAAGCTATGGAGTCACAACAAGAAACTGTCACTTCTTTATTTCTCTCTCTCTCTCTCTCTCTCTCTCTCTCTCTCTCTCTCTCTCTCTCTCTCTCCTTCGGTAATATTCTGCTAGGAACTCCGCAGTTTAATGGCTGATGATTCGTACTTTATTTGTTAACCTCAAATGGTTTTGCTCAGGTGATCCAAAACGTTATTTTACTCATTTCCTTTGTCAAATAAAAATCACCCGGGAAGATTTGTTGATTCATTTTTTCAACCACGTTCTCCTCCGTTCTTATTCTTTCTTCCACTCGTTATTCCTTTTTCTCGCGATTATTGACTCTCGTCAGTGGAGGCGAAATGGCCCAGTGGTTAGGGCAGCGGACTCGCGGTCATAGAATCGCGGTTTCGATTCCCAGACCGGGCGTTGTGAGTGTTTATTGAGCGAAAACACCTAAAGCTCCACGAGGCTCCGGCAGGGGATGGTGGCGAACCCTGCTGTACTCTTTCACCACAACTTTCTCTCACTCTTTCTTCCTGTTTCTGTTGTGCCTGTAATTCAAAGGGTCAGCCTTGTCACACACTGTGTCACGCTGAATATCCCCGAGAACTACGTTAAGAGTACACGTGTCTGTGGAGTGCTCAGCCACTTGCACGTTAATTTCACGAGCAGGCTGTTCCGTTGATCGGATCAACTGGAACCCTCGACATCGTAAGCAACGGAGTGCCAACAACAACAACATTTCCTCTCGTCAAAACAATACAGAAGGAATACATGAATTCAAAATGTTACATAAACATATTAACTATTTCCCTTCTTTGTGCTATACTAACACAGTTTTATTTTTACTTTTGACGTCGCTGTTGTTTCGCTCCAGGCCAACTTAGATTCAACAGACTCTTTATCCTTCCTTCTCCTTTGAGATACTTCTCGAAGGAATGCATTAACAAAAGCGCCTTTCTCATTTTAGAACGGCACAGTGTGAAGAACTGGGGTGAAGTTGGTTGCTGTTTTTAGCAAATCAAACGACCATGTAGCGGCTACTTTGTTGCAACGTATTCTTTTCGTTCATTCCACGTTGCTTCAGTCTACTCAACTGCGACAGATTGGCGTGCCAAGGGTGAGAGGGTGACTCAGGAGTCACCATCACACTTTTGTATTCGGCGAATGGTACGAACTTTACTATGAATCTCAACGACGGTATTGGCCTTACAACCTGAATTCACACAAGAATTCAGGTACAAGGTCAATCAATACCTTAATACACCAGTACTTGACTACCTGTCTGATAAGGGTACACCAAACATATGTGCGTGAAACAATGATCTTATATCAAGATAAACAATGCATGATTCCCGGACCAGGTGCGCGTTGTGTTCTTGAGCAAGACACTTTATTTCACATGGCTGCAGTTCACTCAGCTGTAGAAATGAGTTGCGACATCACTGGTGCCAAGCTGTTTCGGCCCCTTTGCCTTTCCCTTGGATAACATCAGAGGTGTGGAGAAGGGAGGCTGGTATGCATGGGCGACTGCTGGCCTTCCACAAACAACCTTGCCCGGACTTGTGCCTCGGAGGGTAACTTTCTAGGTGCAATCTCATGGTCAGTCATGACCGAAGGGGGTTCTCCTCCTCCTCCTATTATTATTATTATTATTATTATTATTATTATTATTATAGTGGTGTTGCTTGTAGTCGTCCCTATTGACATTCTAGCTCGTCTCATCATCAAAGCGACAATACACAATCAATACTGACTCGTAACAAGTGCAGTTTACATACACCGTCTCTGAACACACATACACACATAAATCACTATAGTCTATTATTTATGCCTATGCCTCTCAGTGTATATACACATTACACACCCTCACACATCCATTATATACGCACGCGGATGTAGCTGGACGTGCTTTCCTTTTTTTTTTTTTTCTGTGTATCCTCTCGGATTTGTTATCTTCTATCATTTTGTTCACGAGACTCATCGTTGCATTCACACTTCCGGTTATACAATGACGCATTCATATTCGTACATACACACTTGCATCTATACACGCACATCAATGTTGCATTATATACCCATATTTACGGCTGTGTAATTACACGCACACACATACACACACACTGTACTGTTGTGCTTATACGATGACGCGTTCGGTGGAGGAATTTCTGGAAAAGTTTCAAAAGTTCCTTTCTTTTATCTTGCATTTTGCTTCAGTCATTGGCCTGAAGCCATGCTGGGGCACCGCCTTGAAAGAATTTTAGTGGAACAGATCGACCCCGGGATTTTAATTTTTTTTTAAAGCCTAGTACTTATTCTGTCGATCTGTTTTGCCGAACTGCTAAGATACGGGGATATTAACACACCAACACCGGTTGTTAAGGAGTGGTGGGGACAGATACACACGCGCGCGCACATACATGACAGGCTTCTTTCAATTTCTGTCTACGAAATCCATTCAAAAAGTTTAATTGACCCGAGGCTATAGTAGAACACGTTTGTCCAAGGTGCCACGCAGTGAGACTGAACCCGGAACCACACATATACGACAAGCTTCTTCCAGTTTCTGGCACAAAGCTATAGTAGAAGACACTTGCACACTTGCACAATGTGCCACGCAATGGGACTGAACCCGAGACCATGTGGTTGGTAAGCAAGCTACTTACCACACAGCCACTACGAATCTTACGTTGAAAATTCTTTTAAAATGTACTTTTGATATTGTTTTGCGTGCAGATGAAGAATTATCAGTTTGAAAAAAAAGCTTATAAAGAAGTTAGAAATATTTAAAGTTACGTATTTTTAGCCAATGACTTGTAAGCCAGTCCTCACAGCGGAAGTCGGAACTGTTTGTTGTCATGGTAATTCCGCTTCATTAATTAATTCGTCTTAGAAGTGTAATTTACAAGTCATTCTGTTACATTGGTTTATTTCATCATTGTTTTGTTTTATTGAGAGTCTTTGTGTTTTCGTTTCATTTCGGCTGTTATTTCTAGCGACAGGTCGAAAATAATATTTCATCATTGTTTTCTTTCAATTAAATTCTTAAAAAAAAAAAAACAACATTTCCCCCTTCTTGTCTGCATTTTCAACGTGTTTGTTTGTTTGTTGCCATGGCAACTGTAGTTGCAAACAGCTTCGACTTCCGCTTGCGATGACACTGGACTAATTTCATTGGTTAAAAAAATATATATATGCCTCTAAAAGCCCCCATCTTGTTAGCTATTAATTTTTCTCAAACAATGAATGCGATATTCATCATTCGCATGCAAAAAACTACATCTGTATGGAGAGAATTTGAAAACAATCCATTAGGAATTGAAAAATCTTCAAGTGGTCAGAAAAAAACAAAACAAATAATAATAATAATAATAATAATAATAATAATAATAATAATAATAATAATAATATAAATAAAAAGATCTGTAATCTATTTAACACCACGTAGGACATTCACCGATGTAGATGGCTGCCAATCTATGAAAATATTATTTTAATAATTAGCAAATACACAGGAGACAAACAGAATAAATAAATAAATAAATAAATGCAAATTTGCTACGACAGACTCCCTCCACATGGATGCCTGCGTCTTTCGAATCCAACACCTAATTCCTTAATCCTCGATGACATCTCCATTGTTTTATTGAGGATATCGATCGTTTTTTTTTATTATTATTATTGTTATTTGTTGTTATTGTTGTTGTTGTTGTTGTTATTGTTAGTAATTGTTTGTTTTCTCTGCACACAAAGCAGTAACAATAGAAGTTTGTACTTGAATAAATAGACTATCGCATCGGGACTTCTGACAGACAAGACAAACCTCCCCCCCCTCTCTCTCTCTCTCTCTCTCTCTCTCTCTCTCTCTCTCTCTCTCTCTCTCTCTCTCTCTCTCTCTCTCTCTCTCTCTCTCTCTCTCGTGCGCGCTCATTCTGTCACAAATCAATCTTTCCTTTTTCTTTTTTTTTTGCTTTTTTTGCTTTCGAAATGTTTGCAACCTCACATCTATTGATTTTTCTCTCTTTATTTATTTCATTTATTTTGTCTATACTTCATCTTCACGTACACCAATAAATGAATGTGTGTGCGTGCGCGTGCGTCTGTGTGTGTGTGTGTGTGTCTGTGTGTGCGAGCGTATGCGTGTGTTTTCTTGCGTTTCTGGTTCTTTTCTGCGTCTGTATACCATATGCGTGGTGAGATCGAAATAACCTCTTTGCAAACATCCTCACGCACAAACAATACACTTACTAACACACACACACACACACACACGTACCGAAAACTCAACACGTACACACACACACACACGTACTCACAACGCAGCACGCACACACACACACACACACACACACACACATTGACGCTCGATTTATCCACGTAATTACACACGCATACACTCCCACGCAAACATACACATACACACACACACACACACACATACAAAGAACACGTACCCATACACATAGGTACGTGACTACATACGGACATATTCAGCAAAGAAACACACACACACACACATATACTTACACATATACACGTACGTATACACACGCAAAGTCGACCTCGGCGGAATTTGAACTCAGAACGTAAAGATAGACGAAATACTGTTAAGCATTTCGCCCGGCGTGTTAACGTTTCTGCTAGCTCACTGCCTTCTTATAGTACATATTCTTTCGGTATCCTTTGCCGAACCGTTAGGTTACGGCGACGTAAACACACCAACATCGACCGTCAGGTGACGTGGGGGGACAAACATACACACACACAAATATAAATATATATATATATATATATATATATATATATATATATGATTGACCGTTGACTGAACACTATTCAATTTTTTTCTCCGTGTTTTTCTCCTTGTCTCCGTATTCTTTCTGTTGAAGAGCGTAGCTCGAAACGTCAAAACTTTCCGTATTCCCGAGCGTCATACTAATACATCCTTTTGTTATTTACACCACCTGTCCTCGTCTGTTGTTATTATTTGTATATTCTCCTATATATATATATATATATATATATATATATATATATATATATATATATATATATATATATACACACACGACGGGCTTCTTTTAGTTTCCGCCTACGAAATCCACTCACAAGGCTTTATTCGGCCCAGGGCTGTAGTAGAAGAAAGACACTTGCATATACACCGACATCTCCAGAAAGCACGCACACACACAAACTGAAACACAGATACAAGCACACGCACACCTACGTACACAAACACACGTCCATATACATACGAATGTACGGATATCTCCAAAAAGCGCGCGCACACAGACACACACGCACACACACACATGCTAATATGGCCGTCGGTGCAGCAGATGGTCAACAAGTTTTAAATAACTATTTGCTGTTCCATTAGTTGTTTGTCCAGTCTCAAGCTATCAACGATAAATCACAGTTGTAAAACCGTGAGATGAAGAGGAAGAGTGTGCGGTGAGAGAGAGAGCGAAAGAGGTAAATAGATAGATAGATAGATAGATAGATAGATAGATAGATAGATAAAGAAAGGTAAGCAAAGAGAGTGGTGTTTATTTGTAAGACAAAGAGAGAGAGGTGCAAAGGTAAGGAGGGATGGCGAAGCAAGAAAAGTGATGGCGTTTATGAGGTGTTAATAACTCTCAGTTCGAGTGTTCTAATTATTTTCCATTTCTGCGCATACACAACAACCGCCATCTTTACTCCCTCCGACTCTCTCTTCCCTTTCTTTATTTCATCTCCCACTGCTCCTCTCCTTACAACCGCCTCCTCTTCCTTCGACTCCTCTTTTCCCCCCTCTTCTCCCTACGCTTTCCGTGATGACCGAGTCATTAGACCGAGTTGTTTGTAATTGTAGTGATACCGTCGTTGGTTTGATTTGGTCTGGTCGTTGTTCAGTCGTCGTGGAGGTTTAAGAAGGCCGCTGTTGATCTTATGAGATGTTTTGTTTGTTAGAGGGCCGCTAATCAACGGCTATTTGCGATGACAATTAGTGAAATATTGCCGACAAAATGACAGATGAGTTGGTATAGTGGTGGTGGTGATGGCGTCGCTGGTCGCGATGGCGCTGATATTCGTAGTGGGCGCGGCGTAACAGGAGACGGCCCAGAAAAACCTCGTTTTTTGAAAACAAACTTGTGTGGCGCCGTAAATGAGACGGATCTTTTAATCTCTTACTTGTCTCGGCCAACTGAGCTGCGGTCATGCTGGGGCACCGCCCTGAAAGTTTTTGTTTTTTGATTTTAGTCGAACGAAAGCTACTTCGGAGCCTACGTTTTTTTCTTTCCTTTTTAAAGTCTGATACGTCTTCTATCGAATCGCTAAGTTACGAGGACGTAACCAAACCAACACCGGTTGTCAAGTGGTGTGTGTGGTTAACCACAGTTTACAATATGTTTAAACTTAATATGAATGTATGCACGATCCGGTACACACGTTATATGTCAAACAAACATTGTCATGTGACTGAAGATAGAGGTTTTGGATGATGTGTTTGAATAACTAAAAATTCTTCAAGGCAGCGCCCCGGCGTGGCCGCAGTCTAATGACTGAAACAAGTAAAAGTATACAGTCATAACAACAACAACAATAACGTCAGTTATTTTTACTGACTTTCCGGAATTCCCACGTGTAGTGTGTATGTGTGTTCGCGCGCGTGGGGCGAATGTGAGGAAGTAGATGACTGTGTTGTTACGGTGAATCACGCGGAAACAGCTCTATGGTCGACGCTGTTGCCAAGAACACTCGGAATAATTTGGTTTCAAATTTTGATTACAAGGCCAGTAATTTTGGAACAGGATGTAAGTCCGTTACATCGATACCAGTATTCAACTAGTACTTATTTTTATCGACCCCGAAAGGATGAAAGACAAAGTGGACCTCGGCGGAATTTTGGCAGCACTCGTAGTTAAATAAATGTGATCTCTCCTCTCTGGCTTAAACATCAACTACCAGTATGATGGTTAGTTTTTTTAGCTGCACATCAACAGGTCTTTATTTATACGCTGTTTTTTTTTTATTATTAATATTATGTTCAGTAAGGCAGCGAGCTTGCAGAATCATTATCGCGCCGGACAAAATGTTTGGCGGCCTTTCGTCTGTCTTCACGTTCTAAGTTCAAATCCCGCCAATGTCCACTTCGCTTTTTAGCGTTTCGAGGTGAAAAAAATAAGTATCAGTTGAGCACAGGCATCGATCTAATCGATCTAACCCCCACTCGAATTTGCTGGCTATGTGACTAAACTTGAAAACAATGTTATTATGTTCAGTAAAACGGCGAGCTGGCAGAATAGTTAGCACGCCGGACGAAATGATTAGCGGCATTTCGTCCGTATTTACCTTCTGAATTCAAATTTCACCGAGGTCGACTTTGCCTTTCATCCTTTCGGGGTCGATAAAATAAGTACCAGTTAAGCACTGGGTTTGATGCAGGCATTAATCAACGGACCATGTGGTTGGGACGGAGACTTCTTACCACGTATCCCCGCCACGAAACGTAGTATACGCAGCAACAAAACACCACTGAGAAAGTAGTTCGGTGGCTTGTTTGTCGACGTATTGGTTGCCGAAACAGTTTCATAGAAGCAATGTAATAATCTTACGCAACGAGTTGTACAGAAAGAAACGCTGAGAAACAGCGGCGCCATTCCTGTGGACATTCACTTCAGGTTGTCAGCCTGAAACGTCATCGTCGTCACTTCTATTTTCTTAACCTGTTGTCCTTCTCTGGGAATTCGGAAGATTAGATTGTCAATGAGGAGCGCCAGCGGTATCTCCCAATCACATTTTTTTCATTTACACATAGGCGCAGGAGTGGCTATGTGGTAAGTAGCTTGCTTACCAACCACATGGTTCCAGGTTCAGTCCCACTGCGTGGCACCTTGGGCAAGTGTCTTCTACTATAGCCTCGGGCCGACCAAAGCCTTGTGAGTGGATTTGGTAGACGGAAACTGAAAGAAGCTTGTCGTATATATGTATATATATATGTGTGTGTGTGTTTGTGTTTGTCCCCCTAGCATTGCTTGACAACCGATGCTGGTGTATCTACGTCCCCGTAACTTAGCGGTTCGGCAAAAAGAGACCGATAGAATAAGTACTAGGTTTACAAAGAGTAAGTCCCGGGGTCGATTTGCTCGACTAAAGGCGGTGCTCCAGCATGGCCGCAGTCAAATGACTGAAACAAGAGAGAGAGAGAGAACCAGTTTTATTTTTTGTCAGGTTCTGATGGAGCCGTAAATACAGTGAAAAATAAAACCAAAAAAACACCAATTAAGATACAAAATAACTCTAATAGCAATTAATAACATTCATTATTTATGTCTGCTGTTGGCGAAAATATTCGCGCGACTATGTGGGTGTGTTGTATAGTTTGTGAAATTAGAATTTTTTTAGTCTACTTTTTCGTAATTACTTTTTATTTATTTGTTTGTTTTTTGGGGTTTATGGTTTCATTGTTTACCACAAATAATATTTATTTATATGTGTTTGTTTACCTAGTTTTAAATATAGGCTGTAAAACTAGGAGCGTTTTTAGTTTGTCTTTCTTACCTACTGGGGTGTCGGTCTCCTGACAAAGCGAACAGCAGCCATACAAACATTTACACATTCCCTTACTCCCTACTCTCTCTCTCTCTCTTTCTGTTACCCTCTCTATTTCATTTACTTCTTATCCTTTCCTTCTCTGTTTTAAAGAAAGAAAAAGAAAAGAAAAGCCCTTTGTTCTTGCTCTTTAAACGATTTGCCGTAAGCTCTCAGCCTCAATAAAACCGACAAATTGTATATGGCTGAGTGCTAAAGTAATGGAAGAGAGGTGGGGCAAGTTAGATAGACGTGGGGGCGAAGCGACGTATCAGGAAGTAAGGCGATCGGTAAGTCGTAGTGGTTAGAAGGAAAGTAATGGCGGTTGTGTCGGTGGTGGAGTTCAGGACGTTGTAATTATCACATAACTACCCCATCGGAGGAGCGGGGTCGGAGGAAGGGATATAGAGGGATACTTGTTAATGAGAACACCTGTGACTTGTCACATGGCCATCACCTATCACTATTAATATTATTAAGGCGACGAGCTGGCAGAAACGTTAGCACGCCGGGCGAAATGCTTAGCGATATTTCGTCTGCCGTTACGTTCTGAGTTCAAATTCCGCCGAGGTCGACTTTGCCTTTCAGCCTTTCGGGGTCGATAAATTAAGTACCAGTTACGCACTGGGGTCGTTGTAATCGGCTTAATTCCCTTTCTCCAAGCTGCCCTTGTGCAAAAAAAAAAATTGAAATAATAATAATAATATTATTATTATTATTATTAAGATTAAGGTGATGAGCTAGCAGAATCGTTAGCACGCCAGGCGAAATGCTTCGCAAGATCTCGTCTATCTCAACGTTCTGAGTTCAAATTCCGCCGAGGTCGACTTTGCCTTTCATCCTTTATTCTGGGCCAATAAATTAAGTACCAGTTGCGTACTGGGGTCGATCTAATCGACTGCCCCCCCTCCCCAAAAATTTCGGGCTTTGTGCTTAGAGTAGAAAAGGATATAAAATTATATATATATATATATCTATATTGGGTGATAGAACAGCTGTCAATTGCATTATCTAGCGTGTGTTAGTTAATCTGACGCCTTACTTTCGTGTTAGGGCGACATTCGGTCAACGTTCGGCGGGGATATTTCTTCTGTACGGCCGTTTTATAATCGACAGTCTTTGAGACTTTTCTCTATCTTCGCCTGGTTGTGTATTCTTAGCCGTTTGTTTACAATTACGGCTACTTTCGGCAGTTCAGAGTTGTTAATGTTTAAACAAACACCTCCGGCTGAAAACTTTAGTTCTTCATCTCTAACATCAACAAGAACGACGACGCTAGCAGCAGCACAAAACAACTCGTCTGTTTACAGTTTCAGTCGTACCCGATGCTGACTGAGGAATAGTCAGTCTAATAGATCGACTAGGCCTTATTAGGAATCGGCAGAATCGTTAACGCGCCGGACAAAACGCTTGGCAGCATTTCGTCCGACACTTTAAGATCTGAGTTCAAATTACGCCAAGGTTGACTCTCCCTTTCATCCTTTCAATGATGGGTAAAAACTATCCCTCACCACTTAAAACCTGGTGACCAAACTTTAAAAAACTTTAAAAAACCTTATGGGCCACAAAAAAAAGGCGCAGGAATGGCTGTGTGGTAAGTAGCTTGCTTACCAACCACATGGTTCTGGGTTCAGTCCCACTGCATGGTACCTTGGGCAAGTGTCTTCCGGCGTAGTCGTCGGAAACACATTGTGGAAAATAGTAGCCAAACGTCCCTCGTATCATTCTCTACTGTCTTAAAAAGATTAAGACGAGATGGTCTTTACTGCGGAGTGCTTTTGATCATGAACCATGTGACTTACGGTCGACCTGTGGTTAAACGACGACAACAGCAACAAAATGTAGGATCGCCTCGACTGGATTGTCACGGTTTGAAACGCCTACATAGTTTTTTTTTTTGCGAAAATCAGGCCTCACCTAGGGCAACAACTCAGCAACAATACTACTACGTCATGAGTGGGCGTGGGTGCATTTGCGCGCGTATATATATATATATATATATATATATATATATATATACATATATACATATATATGAAGTTGTGTGTCTGGTTGTTTAAACAGCCTCGATTGTAAATCGATATTTCATTGGGTCGCTGTGTGTGTGTGTATGCATGCATGCCTTGTACATCCGATAAAAGAGTGTGTGTACTTTATCGCTAAAGTACAGCCTTGTGTGTACAGCTGTTATTATCTGTGCACAATGTTACATGGCCATGCTTACATACAAACATATATACTTTTAATGTTGATATATATATATATATATATATATATATATATATATATATATATATATGTATGTATGTATTTGTGTGTCTGTGTTTGTCCTCCTGCCATCGCTTGACAACCGATATTGGCGTGTTTACGTCCCGGTAACGTAGCGGTTCGGCAAAAGGAACAGATAGAAGAAGTACTAGGATTAGAAAGAATGCGTTCTGGGGTCGATTTGTTCGACTAAAGGCGGTGCTCCAGCATGGCCGCAGTCAAATCACTGAAACGAATGAAAGAATAAAATATATATAAATATACACTCACACACACATATATATATGTATATATATGTATATATATATGTATATATATGTAGATATATATATATGTAGATATATATTATGATTGACCGTTGACTGAACACTATTCAATTTTTTTTCTCCGTGTTTTTCTCCTTGTCTCCGTATTCTTTCTGTTGAAGAGCGTAGCTCGAAACGTCAAAGACTTTCCGTATTCCCGAGCGTCATACTAATATATACTTTTGTTATTTACACCACCTGTCCTCGTCTGTTGTTATTTTTTGTATATTCTCCCATATATATATATATATGTGTGTGTGTGTGTGTATGTGTGTATATATATATATATACTCTCTCTCTTTCCTTTCCCGAGCGTCCAATAACACTATCCGTATCACGTCCTCACTTTTTTGTTATTGTTTTTTGTGTTTTTTTGAACTTAAATATATATATATATATATATATATATATATATATATATATATATATGTATATATATACAAACACACACAAACATATACACATACATCATCTTATTAATCCACTCACTGACTCATCTTTGTAGTTTCGCCGTCATGTAGTATAAACCGCTGATTCACGTTACCTGTCGATAGTAAACACCCCCTCCACTTCCCTTCTCCACCCTACTCGTCTATCACCGCCCCGCCTTTCCACTCTGGACACCCGTCGCTTTCCTGCTTCCACCCCTAACATTCTCACAATCTCATATTATTTTCTCTGCAGCTAAATACTTAAGAATTTTGCCATAAAACATGCTTTTTTTTTGTTTTTTTGAGTAAACGCTTTCTTTACATGTGGAAACGGAAATATCTCACACGAACGCCATAACTTTATTTATTATATTTTAGTAGTTGTTGTTGATGTTGTTGTTGTAGTTGCTGGTGTTCTCTTTTTTGAAGTTATTTTGCTGTTGCCTTTTCCTTTGTTTTGTTTTTGTTGTAATTTTTTGTTCTTGCTTTCCTTTATTCTTTGAAAAAAAAAAGAAAGATGTATTTTAAAAGCAAACAAAGAAACGAAAAGAACAAAAAGATGTTTATTTTTAGTTTCTCAACACTCAGAATCGCTCTTCTTTTTGTTAGAATTTCATAAGTTGAAATAATAATCAGAAAAAAGAAAGAGGAAGAAGAGTATATAAAATCTTCCTTTATATACATACACAAGTAAGTGTGTATGTGTGTAAATTTTAGATAATGGTGAAGGAAATATAGAACTATTAACGGAAAGAGAAAATACACACACAAGGAGAAACCCATTTGTATCAGGAATCATTAAGATTTCGGCGCTTGGGAAAGTTAGTATCGTTCATCCGGAAAGCTACACACACAAATACGCTCACACACACACACGCGCACACACACACAGAATAGTGTAATCGCGCGCCAATTATGATTGCCTTTGATGTGTCTTTTATGATATTCGATGTTTTAATGACAACTATTCACCGAGTTGTGTTTTTCCATTGTCGTGTACTCAGGTACTGTGTGTGTTGAAGAATCGAATATTTCTTTTCTACTCTAGACACAAGGCCCGAATTTTTGGGGGAGGAGGCCAATCGATTAGATTGATTCCAATACGCAACTGGTATTTAATTTATCGACCCCCAAAATGATGAAAGGCAAAGTCCACCTCGGCGGAATTTGAACTCAGAACGTAATGCTAGACGACGTACCGCGAAGCATTTCGCCCGGCGTGCTAACGTTTCTGCCGGCTCACCGCCTTCCCGTACACATATATTAAATAGTTGAGGGTTATATCTAGTTTATATAAATTATTGACGATTCTCCTTGAAGAGAATGGTAGAAATACAAGAACGTGTCCGAATTAAATCACTTCCGACCCCTTTTTATATCATCCTAGCGGAAACGAACTCCTGTTTTGTCTTTTCAGGCTCGTTAAAATATATCCTCGTTAATCGATTATTAACCTACCTTCCAAATATCACTGTGGCCTTGTTTATAACAATGTAAATAATCTAATATTTATAGATAACTCATTTGTTTTCAAAACAATTGCGTCTCAATCCTGGTGTTTTGTATTAAAGTACATATCTGAAGGGGAGGAGAGTGTGTGAGGAAATTATGTCAGTTTCTTTCAATCGATCACTTAATCAATATACGGTTTTAATAGTCCTTTTTTTTTTTTAATTATTGGTTTTCTATTGATCCCAGCTCGTCATATAAAATAAGTAGATGCCTAAAACAGCTAATCTTCTGCTACTTTTTCGTAACCAATTTTAAAACAATTGATTTCTTTTGAGTAACATAAATAAGCACTACAAATTTTATCGGAGACTGGAACGAATCTATAACAAAATCTTCTGCTATTCGTGTTCTTTTATTATAGACGTAGAAAAGGCGGCGAGCGAGCAGAATCGGTAGCAAGCCTGGCAAAAACGCTTCGTCCATCTTTACGTTCTGAGTTCAAATTTCGCTGAGACCGACTTAGCCTCTTACTCTTTCTGGGTCGGTAAAACAAGTGCCGAGGACGAATCTATACCACATTCGAGTTCTTTTATAATAATGGACGTAGATCAGCGGTTACCAAACTTTTTTCACAGCGGGCCAGATAACTGAGAGAATGACAAGCGATTAACGGTATTTCGTCTGTCTTTAAGTTCTGAGTTCAAATTCCGCCGAGGTCGACTTTGCCTTTCATCCTTTCGGGGTCGGTAAATTAAATACCAGTTGCGTACTGGGGTCGATCTAATCGACTGGCCCCTTCCCCCAAAATCTCAGGCCTTGTACCTAGAGTAGAAAATAATATTTGCTTTGGAATTGCTGCATCCAACCAAGAGAGTTGCTTTGAAATGTTCATCAGTCGACCTCGTTCGATGCGCTGACTTCACATTCTTCCTTATTGAAAATGTTTGCTCACAGACCATAAGTTGTCCCCAACACTGATGCCATACCAGAGGCAAATGAACTCTCATTGCAGGTACTTACTCAAAAAGTAAAGTGTGGCGGCGAACCGGATGAACTGACCTCGCTGGGCGTAGTTTGGTGACCCCCTGGTGTTGATAAATAAAGCGGCGAACTGGCAGACTTGTTTGCACGGCGGGCAAAACGCTTATCGGCGTTTCATCTGTCTTTCCGTTCAGATATCAAATTGACACTTGCCCAAGGTGCCATGCAGTAGAACTGAACCCTGAACTCTGTAGTTCTGAAGCAAACTTCTTACCACACAGCCACGCCTACACACACACGCGTGTTCGAGCCGGTGTGGGGGTGGTGGGAGGTTTCTACACTTTTTCTTATAACGAGGTTACGAAGATATTCCAGAAGTGGATCTGGTAGACGGAAACTGAAAGAATCCCATCGTCTATATATATATATATATATATATATATATATATATATATATATATATCGAAACGTCGAGTTAGAATAGAGGCAGCTGATGAATAATTCCAAGTGGCTTTCTGTTTTCCTATGTGTTCGTTCCGTTGTCTGTAGTTCATTGTTCTAACGTCCTGTACCCTGATATGCATCAATATACACATGTAGATGAAAGTATATACATATATGTGTGTATACATGCATATATATTTTTTGTATTATACAAATGTATATATATATACAAATGTATATATATATATACAAATGTGTATATATATATGTGTGTGTGTATACACATACATATTTGTGCGTTTGTGTTTGTACCCCCACCATCGCTACTTACCGATACTGGCGTGTTTACGTTTCCGTAACTTGGCGGGGTTCGGCAAAATAGACCGATAAAAATAAGTACCAGGCTTAGGAAAGAATATGTCCTGGGGTCGGTTTGTTCGACGAAAAGGCGTTGCTCCAGCGTGGCCGCAGTCAAATGACCGAAATGAGTAAAAGAACAAAAAGAATTTCAGGATCTTTTTTAAAACGGGGGCCACATTTTTCATTAATGTTTTACGTAGTGTTTTTGGTACCGAAAGACTTTCAAACTTCGTATACTTATCTATTTTGTGTTATAGAACAGAAAAATATTTTTGTATTCGAATTTATTTCATGTAAAAAATTGTCTTATTTCGATAATTTCAACCAATCACTGACGTCCATTCAGCCGATATACATTAAGTGCCGACTACATAAACAAACGATTCTTCGTTTTATTTGCTTTTTTCATTTTAAATTTGCTTCAACCCTAACCCTAACTCTAACCCTAGGGTTAGGGTTAATTGTTTCAGAATCGTTTGTTTATGTAGTCGGCACTTAATGTATATCGGCTGAATGGACGTCAGTGATTGGTTGAAATTACAGAAATACGACAACTTTAACATGGAATAATTTATGGATTTCTTTTTTTTTTAAGAAGACTAAGAGAAAAAGATGTTTTATATGACACATTCTACCAGTGATCCAAGTTTCAAAGTGTTTCGTTAATGAAAAACGTGGCCCCCGTTTTAAAAAAGATCCATATAGGGAAGAAAGCGGTAGGAAGCACTATTCCGCTAATTTACTGCTTGGTTTCATTTTTGTATCTTTTTACGATGTCCAGTATTTCGTTTTATTTCTTCAATTTTAGGTGTTTTGATTAAATTGCCAAAAAGTTTTCCGGGAAAAAGAAAGAAAAAAAAGAGAAATGGAAAATCAACGAACTCTGAACTGTTTATTTATTTGTTCATTTATTTATTATTTATATCCTTTTTTATTTGCTGTTAATTTCATTCGCACATGGGCAATTTTTTCTTTTTTTTTTTCCTCTTTTTTTTTTGTATGTATATGGTGCAACCCCATGACGGTCCGAAACCGAGCGGTCACTGCGAGGTCAAGCACCAATTAATTATTCACGACAGTTTCACTTTGGACGGTCGGCATGTTGTCTTTTAATCCGTTTGGTAAATGGAAATGGGCGGAGGGGAGAATATGCTAATTGTATATCCTCTTCTCATTCTTCCTTTCTCTCTCTCTCTCTACTCCTTCCGCTCTGTCACTCTCTCTCTCTTTCTCTATCTCTTCCCGTCACTCGTGCTTTTTATATTCAAGCAATGTAAACATCCCGCCAGTGTTTGTACGTATCTAAAATAGTGAGAAACTCTACCGTTTTCTCTGTTGTGCGGAATGTCAGCTTGGTTTCATTTGGATAAATGCTAACGACGGTAAAATACACATTTTATTTCTTACACACACGCACACAGCATTTATACACATGTACATACTCATATATATATATATATATATATATATATAGTGAGTTCAAACAAGAAAAACAACAACGCGAGGACGTGATACAGAGATTGTGTTACTGGACGCTTAGGAAAGGAAATATATATATATATATATATATATATATACATACACATATACACTCATATATATATATATATATATATATATATATCTATATATATATATATATATATATACATACATACACACATGGACACAAATACATATACACATACCTACATACACACATGTAAACATTCAGATATACACATATACATACACCCCCCACACACATATATATCTATATATACTCACACATGGACACAAACACATATACACATACCTACATAGACACATTTTATACATACAGACGCATATATTACATACGCACACGTGTAAACATTACACTCATATATACACATATACATACATGCATACATATTCTTTCACATCCACATACATACATACACCCCCCCCCCATATATATATATAATGGCAAGCAACATGGTTTTTGGATTGACGTAAGATATGTTTAAGCAGTTTTCTCTTCTTGTGCTGGGGGGGGGGGGGCTTTTATGCCTTGAAATTTATCGAGTTCGCTTTAACTTTCTCTGATCCGCGTTTATTAAAAAGCTCGGTTCCATCACAAATTGTTATTGTACGATTACTCACACACACAAACACACACGTTTATACGTACGTACGTATATACATTCATACATAATATGTACATATCCTGAAAGTTTAGAATATTGTTTTCCCCCCCCCCCCCCCACTTTTACTATCGCTCTGTCAGACACATGCGACTCTCTTATACACACACACACACACACACACACACACACACGTATATGTACATCCGTCCTAGTTGTGAAAGTATGCTAGATTACTGTTTATAATCGTACTTTCTCTCTCTCTCTCTGACGCACACGAACACACACACGTACATATATATATATATATATATATACATTATACACACGTCACTCTTTTGTACGGATTTCTCTGATACACACAGATCGGTTCACTATAATTCATTACACACCTTAAATGTTTATACTATATCCGTTATATATACACGCACACATACATACGTACACACATACATACGTACACACATATATACATAGTGTGTATACATACATACACACATACATACACACATGCATATACACATGCATACGCATACACATACATGCACGTATGCATACATACACACACATATATATACATGCACACACATACATATATATATACACACATACATATACATACGCATATATACACACGAACATACACACATATATACACACATACACACACGCACACACACATACATATATTGCTTTCTAGTAATTTACTATTATCTTTTAAATTAACAATGTCACTCGTAAATATTTTCTGTTAAGTTACTACTAACACACCAGTAGTAGTAGTAGTATATTAGTATTACTATTACTACTACTACTACTACTGCTGCTAATCATTCCTCATAGCCTTACCATCCTATATTAGTAATCTTTTGAAACATTGTTTTGTACTTCAAATGTTAAAAAGGGAGAGAGAGAGAGAGAGAGGTAAAGAGAGACGGGGTTTAGTGCGACAGAGGGAAAGACCAGCTTCAGTTTTCACTTTCTAAAGAGGGGCGTAAATATATCACTCTAATATCGCCTACTAAATAAACACCTATTCACTCTCTCTCTCTCTCTCTGTCTCTCTGTCTCTCTCTCTCTCTCTCTCTCTCTCTCTCATTTCCTTTTCTACTCTAGACACAAGGCTCGAAATTTTGGGGCAAGGTACCAGTCGATTAGATCGACCCTAGTACGCAAATGGTATTTAATTTATCGACTCTGAAAGGATGAAAGGCAAAGTCGACCTCGGCGGAATTTGATCTCAGAACGTATGTATATAGGCTCAGGCGTGGTAAGAAGCTTGCTTCCCAACCACATAGTTCCGGGTTCAGTCCCACTGCGTGGCACCTTGGGCAAGTGTTTTGTACTGTAGCCTCCGGCCGACCAGAGCCTTGTGAGTGGATTTGGTAGACGGAAACTGAAAGAAGCCCGTCATGTGTATGTGTATATATATGTGTGTGGTTGTCTGCTTCCCCGTCACCGCTTGACAACCGGTGTTGGTGCGTTTATGTCCCCATAACTTAGCGACAGAATAAGTACTAGGTTTTTAAAAGTTTCGAGGCGGGGGGGGGGGTCGATTCATTCGAGTAAAACCCTTCAAATCCTGCCGAGGTCGACTTTGCCTTTCATCCTTTCGAAGTCGATAAATTAAGTACCAGTTGCGTACAGGGGTCGATCTAATCGACTGGCCTTATACATAGAGTAGAAAAGAATATATGACCTTTGTTCACAGACTACTCCACCCATCCCTTTCTCATCTGAAGTTAATCTAACGTTCTTAAAACGCATGGATAAATTAACAGCTTTATCTCCAGGGTCAACATTGAATATTTCACCAACGAAAGAGTGAGCCTCTTTTTCGTCGCTCAACGTATTAAAAACTGCTGCAAAACGCCAATAAAACCACACTCTGTACATCTTGAAGAAACAACACATCAACTAATTTAGTTAATGTAGTCCTGTAAACCCAGATGGCTAAAACACCTTTAACTGTAGAAGCTGCTCGATTAGGCTGGGATTAAACAATAGAAATAATAGGTATAACAACTGTCAAAGCCCCCAATTCATCCCACAGAGACGCCCTTTGTCACTGTCCTAGGTGACATGTTTTCAGGTTCGCGATTTTCTTTTTATAAATATCAGGACGCTTAGTGTTTTGCACTCTGGGCAGTTGATACTTTAGAAAATGTTTTAATTCTTTTGATACCATCCTGCCCGAGAAACGCCTTGGCCTCTATGATACAAATTTCACGTCTAAAGTCAGCTAAATTAAAACTTCCCATCGAAATTCCATGTTAACTCATGTACTAAACAACAGACTTAATAGTAACAGAGTTATTTTCCTAAATACTTCATTAT